>NC_088795.1:143195744-143367085 GCF_011386835.1 Chrysemys picta bellii | reverse complement strand
AAACTAGACACAATCAACTCCGGTTTGAATAAGGACTGGGAATGGTTGAGCCATTACAAACATTGAATCTCTCACACTTGTTATCTAACTGTCTGTCTGTACTCGGCTAGCTTGATTATCACTTCAAAAGTTTTTTTTCTCTTAATTAATTGGCCTCTCAGAGGTGGTAAGACAACTCCCACCTGTTTATGCTCTCTGTATGTGTGTATATATATCTCCTCAATATATGTTCCATTCTATATGCATCCGAAGAAGTGGGCTGTAGTCCACGAAAGCTTATGCTCTAATAAATTTGTTAGATAATCAGAGTGTTCCTCTCTGGCCTCAGAACCTACGACTGGCTGGGTGGTGAGTGTGGTCACGTGGTTGCCGTTAGGTCGGTTTCATAAGTACAAGCACTAAAAAGAAATAATACGACCAAACAGCCACGTGGTATTTATATGTGTGATTTTTAAAACCATGAAGAACACAAGTGTAAAAGAGCTAGAATTATGGTCAACAGTTAAACTAAGTATAAACTCTGTACTTAAACGTGCGAAGGTATTGGAGCCGAGTGTTTGGAAGGGGGGCAGGAGGGGAGGGCGGGTTAAGTTTGCCAAAGATTTGTTATTTTTCCAAGACTTACCCAGGAAAGCCCTGACGACGGCATATATGGAATCTTGTCTTTTCTGCACAGTGTAAAACGCAGGTTTCCCGCACGCTTTGGGCCGGGTTAGGTTACAGGAGATTCAATAAACTGACTCGTTGCAGCAGCTGACGTTTGGAAAGTTCCCTTCGAAATCCACAGGGACGGAGAGATTTGTTTCCAGGGCAAGTTTAGGGGCTGTTGAAAATCCTGTCTAAATCTCCCGCCCCACCCCGGAGAGCTCCACACTTTGGAGTCACGAGGCTGAGGTGCTCCTTTGTGTGGGGCAGAGTTGGGGGCGACGTGGCCCCCATGCAGTGGGGGCAGGGTGCTAAGCAGCTGAGGGGACACGTGAAGCCACAGCGTCCACCCCGGCTATGCAAGCCTAATCCCGGCCCGGTGTGGAGGGGAGGTCGCAGGCTGGAGAGCGACCCTGCCCCTCGCTCAGCGGTGGCTTCTGTCCCACGGGGCTGGACCCGGCTCCCCACTCCGGGCATTGTGCCCTGCTGCACGGGGTCACAGAGCTGTCAGCTGCTCCTCTGTCATGTCCCCCCCACTTCCCCCATCTCCCCGGGGCCTCCTCTCCGCACCGGCCTGGAAGAAGCAGATGTCTGGTTTTGCACCCTTTGTTTCATGATTTCTGTGGGTGCTGTTGAACCCCAAGTGCTGTTATAGAGCTGTTGTGTTCCTCTCCAGAGCGGGCGCATTTGCACGAAGGGACACTTTCCAATCAGGCTGAAATTCTGTTCTCCTGTCCTACCCGCAGCGCACAGTCAGTCGTCTCTTCGAAGGGCGCTTGCTCCTGGTGGGGCTTAGGGAGACCCTGTTTGGTCACCATCATAGCCTGTCTCCTGACTCCAAAACCACGGCTACAGCCTGGGGGGGTCACTTGGGGGGGCAGACTGTTGGCGGGGGTCCTGTGCCAGGCGTTTGCCTGGGGTCAGGTCATTCCTGGTCACACTGCCACCAGGCTCTGGCTCGCCAGCTCTCACTCAATAGAGTGCATTTCCGTGCGAGGGCCGTGCCTGGGGAGTTGTGCTGGAGGAGCCAGGCTCTCCGGGACCATCCGCATGGTTACTCCTAAGTCTCGCACGGGGTGTTTTGGGGTCCGGGATGTTCAGAGGCAAAGCTCCCGGTGCACGTCAGCCTCTGGGGTGGTAGAACGTGCCCATGCCATGGGGGTCGTGGCTCACGCAGCCGCGTTTCTCTCTTCTGCCTGCTAACGGCTGCCTGGCTCGCTCAGCGTGGGGGTCGGCCGCACAGTCCCTCTGCTGAGCCCACGCCGCTGCCTGAGCTCGGCGTCGGTTCTGGAGCGGCGTGACCACGCTGGGGCCCTGCACTCCGCTGCGGAGCACGGCCAGCCAAGGCCGGCTGCCGGGAGTGGCCGGCAGTTCCTGGAGTTCACGTCCTTTTCCAGCCTCTCGCGGGGCTCTTGGCATCTTGTCATTGACTCACTGGAACTTGGGCAAGTCGCTTCCCCCCACTGTCAAATGTGGGCCCATCTTTGGAACATCTGCGGAGACGCCGGGGGGCCAGCACCTGAGAACGGCCAGACCAATGGTCCGTCCGACCAATGGTCCTGTCTGTCAGCGACGGCCAGGTGCCCCAGAGGGAATGAACAGAACAGACAGTTATCGACTGTCGTCCAGTCCCAGCGTCTGGCAGTCAGGGGCTTAGGGACACCAGAGCATGGGTTTGTGTCCGGCCCTTCCTGGCCAAGAGCCAGTGATGGACCATCCTCCAGAAACTTATCTAGCAATTTTTAAAATCCTGCTATCGTCTTGGCCTTCACAACATCCTCTGGCAAGGAGTTCCACAGGTTGACTGTGCATTGTGTGAAGAAACGCTTCCTTTTGTATGTTTTAAACCGGCTGCCTATTAATGACCCCCTAGTTCTTGTGCTATGTGAAGGAGTAAATAACACTTCCTTATTTATGTTCTCCACACCCGTCATGATTTTATAGACCTGTTTGCCAGAAGCTGGGAATGGGCGACAGGGGCTGGATCACTTGATGATTCCCTGGTCTGTTCATTCCCTCTGGGGCACCTGGCATTGGCCACTGTCGGCAGACAGGACACTGGGCTAGATGGACTCTGGTCTGACCCAGTCTGGCCGTTCTTATGTCCTCAATCATAGCCCCCCTTAGTCGTCTCTTTTCCAAGCTGAAAAGTCCCAGTCTTACTAATCTTCATACAGAAGCCGGTCCATCCCCCTAATCATTTGTGTTGTCCTTTTCTGAACCTTTTCCAATTCCAATATATCTTTTTTGAGATGGGGCGATCACATCTGCACACAGTATTCAAGGTGTGGGTGTACCATGGATTTATATAGAGACAACATGATCTTTTCTGTCCTATATCTGTCCCTTCCCTAATGATTCCCAACATTCTGTTGGCTTTTTTGACGCCCCTGCACATTGAGTGGATGTTTTCAGAGAACTATTCACAATGACCCCAAGATCCCACTCTTGAGTGGGAACCGCTCGTTTAGACCCCCTCATTTTGTATGGCTAGACCCTGGTGTCCATGCTGAACCTCAGCAATGATCCTTGTTCTCATCTGGCCCCATTGCTGCAGTCTGGGCGGCAGGGTGGTTCAGAGAGGAGCTGTGGCACAGGGAGGCTAAGGGACTGGCCCAAGGTCACACAGGGAGTCAGTGGCAGAGCAGGGACTTGACTCCAGCTCTCACGAGTTCCCCACAAGTGCCCGTTCCATGGGGCCACCCTTCCCTCCACAGCCTGGGCCAGGCCTACAGGGGCTCTGCGCTGGGTGCCATAGAGCAGAGTTCCTCAGGCTCCTTCCGTGCACACAACCAGCACCCTGCCGAGAGGCTGTGTCTGGGCCCCCGCCCCCTGGGTGCCATCAGGCAGGGCCCGGGCAGCACGGCGCAGGCTGGGGGGAAGCCCCAGAGGGAACGTGGTGCTGCTGCTGTTTCAGTTCTCGAGGCTGGTGGAGCAGCGGAGGCCAGCACCAGGGGAGCAGTTGCCTCCCGGACCCCCAGCAGGCTGCCTGCTCTTCCCTGGTTGGGCCGCAGCCCACCCCGGTGAGCCGGGAGCACCGGGCCCCACGCTGCGGTGACGGCTGGTCCTGCTGGGTCCCTGGGGCGGGTCCCGAGCCGTGTCCCTTGGGGCAGGACTGGGAACCGGACATGGGCAGGGGCTAGTGCTCTGAGGGCCCAATCCTGCTCCCCTTCAGGGTCTTTTCCCAGGGGCTCCCAAGGGAGGAGACTCAGGTCTCCGGCACGTCCCAAGGTGGCTGTGTGTTTCCTTCTCCTGCGGGGAGCCGGTTTCCCCAAAGCCTGGTGCTGCTGGAATTGGGCTTCGCAGCCTCTTCCATCCCCTTCCCTCCACGCAGGCTGCACCTCCCCCGCAGTGAGCAGCACGGGAATGGCCAGGAGGTCGGGCCCCCCAGCGTGAGAGCCCCTGTCCTGGGGGAGGGGGGGGCGAATCTGAGCTCCCTGGCGCCTCTGGGCTCTGCTGGGGGAGTCCCAGAAGGGTCTGACGCCAGACTCAGGCTAAGAGCCAAGGACCCCCAAATCTTTGGCTTTGCAGCACGTGTGTTGCTCAGTTGAGCTAAAGGAGTCGCTCCGTTAGCTGCTAGCAGTAGGAGGCTCTTATCCGATCTGGGCTGCGGCTACTGATCCAGCTGCAATGACTCATTTCAGGGCTAGTGAGTGATTTTCCGATTGGTGTTACGGTAGCGCCTGGCGCAGCGGTACCGGGTGCTGCCCAGACCCACAGGGAGCAGGAGTCCCTGCCCCACAAGCTCACAGTCTAGACATCCCCCCACTCCACCTGCTTGTGGGGGCCGCTGTCTCCCCCGCCCTGTCACATGGGCTGGTTTCTGGGCACCCGCCCCCCTTTATTTCCCACGTGGACCCGGTTTTAGGGGCCCAGCCGCCTTCCTGAACAGCCTTGTGCTCACCCGGCCAGAGAGCCGGCAGTGCGTTAGCTTTATTTGGCTGCCCGGCCTGCTGCGGCCCTTTGAGCCCCACAGACTTGGGCCACGTCCCCTCCCAGCACAGCTCAGCCACGCAGCAGATGGCCCAGTCCGCGCGAGCCTCGTGCCGCTGGGCGCCGGACTGAGACCTTGCACGCTCACTGCACATGGGCCACCCCGGGGGCCAGCAGGGGCAGAGATTTTCACTGTAGCTTGTGCAAAGAGCTGGGGGGAATGTGACTCCGGGGGCTGCCACCAGGCCACGCACTCTAATTTCGGTTCTGCAACCCGCCTCCTGGTTCGGGGTGCTGGGATCCAACCGCCTCGCTGACTGGCACCGGAACAGACCCACCGCTTGTGAGACTCACCGTCTGTCACTGTGCAGGACCCCAGGGTGGCAGGGGGGACACAGAACTCAGCTCCCCCTTCTCCCAGGACGCAGTGACTCCCCTCGAACTAAAGGAGAATCTCCATGAGCAGTGTAGGGTCTCTGGCACGCAATCGAGCAGTTCTGATTCCATCCAGCAGAGGGCAGCGGTGCCAAGCTCACGCCAGCCCGGTCCTTACAGTACGGGTGCCCTGAGACTGAGGGGCTCAGACATCAGCCCCTTGCCACGGCTGCTGGAGGGCGAAGCTGAGGACCTGGGACAGCAACAAACACGCTGGACGATGGCATCACGGGGGCGGGTTCTGTATCATGGCAACGTATGCGCCATGTGCAAACCCGGCACGGGCCTCAGGGTGCTGGAGACCCGGCCCTAGAGAACCCGCTGGGTCTGAAATCCTCCCCTCCCTTCCCATGTGCCCCCTCCTGTCCCCGCCCAGGCGCGTGCCCCCTCCCCTCTCTTTCCATCCCATGTGCACAGCCCCCTCCTCTGCCATGGGCATCCCCTCCCCTCCCCTCTGCACACCCCGGCACGAGGGCAGCTGCACACGCAGCACGAGCCGGGCTCTGGCCGTGCCACCGGCCCACGTGCAGGCAGCATCTCACCCGCGTGGAGGTGCAGGCGGAGCTGGACACAAGGGCACAGAGGCGGGCACCGGCCAGGCTCACATACCCCATGGGCCGGGGTCACGCTGAGGGCGAGACACAGGCAGAGACCCGCCCGCAGGGCAACGCCCGGTTTCATGCCCTGGTCACGAGCACGGGCAGCCCTGGTTTCGCTGGGACGTGGCTCAGGGCCTGACACCCCCAGGCCCCCATCCGTCCCTGCCCCCCGCCCAGCTGGTGCACACATCCCCTCCCCCCCCTCCGCCTACCCATGGTGTTTCTAGGCCGAGCCGGGGCTGCCGGTTGAGCAGCTCCCTCTTGGGGAGGGTTAGGGGGGCGATGGGACGACAGCCAGGCCAGCTGTGAAAACAGTCTTACAGCTGCGGCCACCTGGCCTCCCCTAGCGCCCGCCTGCCCTCCCCGCTTGGCTGCATTGGGACAGCTGGGCAACCTTCCCCCAGCCAAACCCCTGCTCCCCGGCTCAGCCTGCCCCCCCCCCGCTGCTCCCCGCAGCCTCGCCTGCACCCCCTCTTCCTTCCCCTCCTGTCTGACAGCCCGGCCTGCAGCCCCTTCCCCCAGCCTGCACCCCCTCCTCCTGCAGCCCCTCCCCCCCAGCCTGCACCCCCTCTTCCTTCCCCTCCTGTCTGACAGCCCGGCCTGCAGCCCCTCCTCTTCCTCCTCCTCCTGCAGCATCTCTCCCCCCCAGCCTGCACCCCCTCTTCCTTCCCCTCCTGTCTGACAGCCCGGCCTGCAGCCCCTTCCCCCAGCCTGCACCCCCTCCTCCTCCCTCAGCCCCTCCCCCCAGCCTGCACCCCCTCCTCTCCCTCCTCCTCCTGCAGCCCCTCTCCCCCCCAGCCTGCACCCCCTCCTCTCCCTCCTCCTCCTGCAGCCCCTCCCCCCCAGCCTGCACCCCCTCCTCTCCCTCCTCCTCCTGCAGCCCCTCCCCCAGCCTGCACCCCCTCCTCTCCCTCCTCCTCCTGCAGCCCCTTCCCCCAGCCTGCACCCCCTCCTCCCCCTCCTCCTCCTGCAGCTCCTTCCCCCAGCCTGCACCCCCTCTTCCTTCCCCTCCTGTCTGACAGCCCGGCCTGCAGCCCCTTCCCCCAGCCTGCACCCCCTCCTCCCCCTCCTCCTCCTGCAGCCCCTTCCCCCAGCCTGCACCCCCTCCTCCCCCTCCTCCTCCTGCAGCCCCTTCCCCCAGCCTGCACCCCCTCCTCCCCCTCCTCCTCCTGCAGCCCCTTCCCCCAGCCTGCACCCCCTCCTCTCCCTCCTCCTCCTGCAGCCCCTCCCCCAGCCTGCACCCCCTCTTCCTTCCCCTCCTGTCTGACAGCCTGGCCTGCAGCCCCTTCCCCCAGCCTGCACCCCCTCCTCCCCCTCCTTCTCCTGCAGCCCCCTCCCCCAGCCTGCACCCCCTCCTCTCCCTCCTCCTCCTGCAGCCCCTCTCCCCACCAGCCTGCACCCCCTCTTCCCCCTTCAGCCCCTCCCCCCCCAGCCTGCACCCCCTCTTCCTTCCCCTCCTGTCTGACAGCCCAGCCTGCAGCCCCTCCCCCCGCAGCCTGCACCATCTCCTTCTCCTGCAGCCCCTCCCCCCGCAGCCTCCACCAGCTCCTTCTCCTGCAGCCCGGCCTGCACCCCCTTCCCCCCAGCCCTTGGGGAGGCCCTGCGCTTTTCACCTGTCAAACCCTGCCAGGCCTGAGGCGTGTTGGGGCGAGCGCCTGGCTTGGGCCTCTCCCGCCTCTCAGGCCCCTGCTGAGTGGGGTGGCGGAGGATGGCGCATCCCATCACCCAGTGAGAACTGGGGCGGCCCCTCCAGGCCGGGCACTGCCTGCCGGCTCCACTCCCCCGCTGCTTGGCCATCAGAGACCCGCCACTGCCAGGGCCCCGGCTGCCAGCCCGTTGGCCAAGCCCAGCTCCCGCGCCTCGCCCCGCCTCGCCCAGCTCCCGCGCCTCGCCCCGCCCCGCCCAGCTCCCGCACCTCGCCCCGCCTCACCCAGCTCCCGCGCCTCGCCCCGCCCCGCCCAGCTCCCGCGCCTCGCCCCGCCTCGCCCAGCTCCTGCGCCTCGCCCCGCCTCGCCCAGCTCCCGCGCCTCGCCCCGCCTTGCCCAGCTCCCACGCCCCGCCCTGCCTCACCCAGCTCCCGCGCCTCGCCCCGCCTCGCCCAGCTCCCGCGCCTCGCCCCGCCCCGCCCAGCTCCCGCGCCTCGCCCCGCCTCGCCCAGCTCCCGCGCCTCGCCCCGCCCCGCCCAGCTCCCGCGCCTCGCCCCGCCTCGCCCAGCTCCTGCGCCTCGCCCAGCTCCCGCGCCTCGCCCCGCCCCGCCCCGCCCAGCTCCCGCGCCTAGCCCCGCCTCGCCCAGCTCCCGCGCCTCGCCCCGCCTTGCCCAGCTCCCACGCCTCGCCCCGCCTCGCCCAGCTCCCGCGCCCCGCCCCACCCCGCCCCGCCCTGCCGGCACCGGGTTCGGGCCTGTGTGTGTGCACTCGAGTATCGGGCCGCGTGCCCCGTAACTGAGCCCGGCCAGTGCCCCCTGCAAGCCCCCAGTGCCCCCTTTGCCCCAGACCAGCTCCGGGGCCGGCTAGTGTCGAAGGGACGGAGAGCTGGGGGAGAAGGAAGCTTCCTTCCCATGGCAGCCGCCATCCCCCCTCGGCAGCCCCACAGCCGGGCGCGCGCTGGGCAAAGGTGGGCTGCTCTGGAATTTGCCGGGGAAAGCTGCAGCAGGGGCCGGGTGCGGGTCCCCTTCACCCCGCTCCAAGCTGCGGTGCGGCAGTCGCGCTCAGCTGTTGACGCAGGCTGCCCCTTGGCATGGCGGGCGGCGCTCAGGCTGCCCAGTCCCCCTGCCCCATCCCCCCACTCCCACCACCCGTCCACGGGGCCCAGCCACAGCTCTCGCCCCCTGGCAGGCAGCACGTGATGCTCCCCCCCTCCACCCCCCCCACACACACACATGAGCCAGGAGGCTGGGCGGGATGGATCTGGCTTCGATTAGCCCCCTGGCAAAGGGCCCGGCTCTCAGCGCTGGCCGGGGAACGGCTCCCCGGGGCCCAGCACATGCAGCTGGGGCGGGGCTCACCAGTGCTCCTATTCATTGTCCCACTGCTTCCTCCCCCCCCCCAGCCTCGGGGGCTGCAGCCCCACAGCGCTTTCAGCCCCATCCTCCCCGGGCCAGGGCTTGAGTCATGTGGGCCCCTGTCCCAGTGGGGGCTGAACGGGGTGGGGGCCAGTCCCAGTCCTGGCACAGTCGCCACAGACAAAGGAAGGTGGATTAGCCCTGTTTGCCAGATGGGGAAACTGAGGCACATAGGTGGGCAGCAACTTGCCCAAGGCCACCCAGGCTGTCAGTGGCAGAGCTGGGGATGTACCCTAAGTGTCCTGACCCTTTGTGCTCTGTAACGATGAGAGGGAGACCCAGAGAGGAACACCAGAGCCCAGCATCTCCCCCACCTGCCTGGGCTTGGCCCTGCCCCCCTGCGGGGTGAGCTGGTGGGTAGCCTGAGTCCGCCAGCCTGCCCCGGGCTGGTGCATACTTGTGTGTGTGCGTGCGCGTGTGCATGTGTGTGTGAGTGTGCACAACTATCTGCCTCTGTGTGTGTGCACGTGTGTGAGAGCATGGGTGTGAGTGCATGCACGGCTGTGCGTGAGCATGGGCATGTGTGTTTGTGCGTGCATGTGTGTGTGTGTGTGTGTGTTGGGGGGGGGGGGGTTGTTACAGCAGCACCTAGGGGCCCCATTCTTGGAGCAGGGCCCCTCCTGCCGTCTCAGCTCATCCTTGGGCTCTCCATGCCAGGCGGGTTCGGCCAGGCCAGCTCCAGGCTGGGCCATCGCACGGAGCTGCTGGGCCGCGATGGGGCACTGCCTTTTCCTTGCTTGGCGTCTGGGCCCCGCGGGAGGTGAGCGAGGGGCCTGGCCAATGTAGAGACCAGCTGGCCTGTAACGCCCAGCAGCAGCCGCCTGGCCTGGCTCACTCCACCCGCCAGCGGCAGGGCCCAGGGACGCCCGGCTGTGCTCGGTGCTGGGCGCCTCGGCCCGTGTGCAGGGAAGTGGACGCTGGGCTCCAGCCTCTGCCACGGCCCCCTGCTGCGGCTGCTAGCCAGGGGGCAGCCAGTGCCCATTGCTCTGGGGGGCAGCGCCCGGCTTCTATGGGGGCAGCGCCCGTGTCTCCCCGCGTGTGGATTGGGTTTAAAGGCAGGCTCAGACCCTCCAAGGGGCCACAGTCCCAGGGCGCTGAGCCAGAGCGGGGACCCCGAAGCCCTTGGCGAGCGGGCGCAGCGGCTGCAGGACGGCACGGTGGGGGCTGCTCTGGTGCCGGGGGGGGGGGGGAGCTGATCTGGCCCTGCCGCCCGCACCGGAGGCTGTGGGGCTTGCACCTGCTTCCTCTGGGCCGCGCTGCGGTTTGCGGAGGCAGGATATTTGCCTTGGCTCGGGCCCCCCCGGCGCCGCTCAGCGCAGAGAAAGCAGCACCAGCCCGAGGGCTTCGGAGCAGACCCAGAGCCAGGCAGGGGCCCACCAGCACCCGAGAGGCTGTGCCGGGGACCGCAGTGCGAATTGACAGCGGCTGAGTGGGGCGCGGGCACCAGCCCTTTGATCCAGGGGCTTCCCATGCCCAGGCCAGAGCAGGGGAAATAAATAAATTAATGGAGATATCCTATTGCCTAGAACTGGACGGGACCTTGAAAGGTCGTTGAGTCCAGCCCCCTGCCTTCACTAGCAGGACCAAGTACTGATTGTGGCCCCCTCAAGGATTGAACTCACAACCCTGGGTTTAGCAGGCCAATGCTCAAACCACTGAGCTGTCCCTCCCCCCAATACCTCACAGGCTGGGAGCTCTGGGGCGGGGCAGGGCTTGGCGAGTGGCACCGGGGATGGATGGGGGGGAGGTAGCCTGAGTCCTGCAGTGCGTCCCGGGGCTAGTGCATGTGTTTGTGCATGCATGTATGTGTGTGTGTGTGTGTGTGTGTGCTTCCATGTGTACGTGTGCATGTATGTGTGCACATACGTGTGTGTGTGCGTGTGTGTCTGTGCACCCCCTTCCACACCGGATCTACCCCCGGCCGTACTGCCCGAATCCGCCCCCTTCCACGCTGGCTTGTTGGGCCATGTTGTCTAGTGTCCAGCTCATCCCATGACAGCACTTGGTATCATCACCTCTTTCTTCGTGCTGCCCGGCTCCCGGCTGACCAACAGTGGGAGGCACAGCAGGGCAAGGCTGGTGCGAGCTCACTGCATCGCTGGTCCCACATGCCCCCCCCAGCTCCCCTGTGCTGCAAAGCCCCCTGCCCCCCAGCTCCTCCGCTCTGACAGAGCACCCCCTTCCCTGCCCCCAGCCCCCCTGTGCTGCAAAGCCCCCCTGCCCCCCAGCTCCTCCACTCTGACAGAGCACCCCCTTCCCTGCCCCCAGCCCCACTGTGCTGCAAAGCCCCCCGGCCCCCCAGCTCCTCCACTCTGACAGAGCACCCCCTTCCCTGACCCCAGCTCCCCTGTGCCGACAAATTCCCCTGCTGCCCTGACCCCCCTCAGCTCTGACAGGCTCTCCCCTCCCTACTGCCTAGCCCCCATAGACACCTGTGTACACAGCAGGGTTAAAAGCCCCCCGCCCCCATGCCGTGGGGTATAACCAGTGCTGGAGAAGGAGCCGGGGGCTGAGCTGGCCTGGGGGGAGGGGGGTCGGTGTCCCTGGCACTGGGAGGGGAGGGTGTTCCTGGGGAGCCCTGCGGCCAGTGGGTGCCCCTTCCCCCAGGGGTGACATCAGGGCACGTGGACGGCCTCGGGCTCATTGGCGGGGGCTTCGAACGGGGCCATGAGCCAGGGAGGAGGGACACAGTGCCGGGGTGTGTGGGGGGGGTCCCCTTTGATCCAACCTGTGTCCCCATCCCATAGCATGGCCTCGTACTCTGTCCCGCCTCCCCCCCAGGCTGGCCTCGTACCCCACCCCGCCCCCTCCAGCCTGGCCTCGTACCCCGTCCCGCCCCCTCCAGCCTGGCCTCGTACCCCATCCCGCCCCCCCCTAGGCTGGCCTCGTATCCTGTCCCGCCCCCCCCTAGCCTGGCCTCGTACCCCGTCCCGCCCCCACTAGCCTGGCCTTGTACCCCACCCTGCCCCCGGTAACCTGGCCTCGTATCCCATCTTGCCCCCCCCCCAGCCTGGCCTCGTACCCCGTCCCGCCCCCGCTAGCCTGGCCTTGTACCCCACCCTGCCCCCGGTAACCTGGCCTCGTATCCCATCTTGCCCCCCCCCCAGCCTGGCCTCGTACCCCGTCCCGCCCCCGCTAGCCTGGCCTTGTACCCCACCCTGCCCCCGGTAACCTGGCCTCGTATCCCATCTTGCCCCCCCCCCAGCCTGGCCTCGTACCCCGTCCCGCCCCCGCTAGCCTGGCTTTGTACCCCACCCTGCCCCCGGTAACCTGGCCTCGTACCCCGTCCCGCCCCTGTGACGAACTGGGACTGTTCTTAATACGGTCTTTGAATGCTGAGTGGGGAGTGTTGGCCTGGGAAGGTTGCAGGGGAGTGTGGCTGGGACGGTCTGCATTGGGGATGGGAGACTGGCCTCAAGGGAAGATACCTGAGCAGGTAACATGAGAACCCAGGCGGGGGCTGGGGCCAGGTGACACCTCTGCCGGGAAACTGGACAAAGGCTGGGGGAGGAGCCGGCGGGAGGCTGGGTGAGAGACGCTGGAGGGAGTTGGAGTTTCAGGAGCTGGCTGGTGTAATGGAGGGGAGCCCAGGTGGGGCTCTGACCCTCCAACGGGGCTGTGGTGCCCCTGGGACCCCAAGATGGACCTAACTGGGGGGGATCCTGTTGTCTGTGCCTGCAAGACCTGTCTTGGACTGTGTTCCTGTCGTCTAAATAAACCTTCTGCTTTCCTGGCTGGCTGAGAGTCCTGGTGAATCGCAGGAAGCCGGGGGTGCAGGGCCTTGTGTCCCCCCACACTCCGTGACAACCCCCGCTAGCCTGGCCTCGTACCTTGCCCCCCTCGTGGCCCACCAGCCTGGCCCTCCCGCTAGCCCTGTGTGCCCGGCGTCTCTGTAGGCTGGCGTCACCCCCTTCATCCCGAGCTGGAGGCCTGTATGCGGCACAGGCCCGGCCCCCGAGTCCCCTGGCCGGGGTGTGTGTGTCACCTTGTTACTCTGTCCCCCAGCGTGGATCAGATTCTGGGGGGCTGGACTCCCCCCGCCCCGAAACAGGGCTCTGACTGCAGCCTCAGTGAGGCGCACGGGGAAGGGGGGGGAGGGTCTTTCTGGCTCTCTGCCTCCCTCCTGCTGGTGCCAAGCAGGCCCAGGTGTTTCTGGGCATCGCTCCTCCCAGAACCGGGTGTCGGCTGTGCCAGGGCTGCGGGTGCCCGGCTGGGCAGCCAAGGGGCTTTGCCCCAACTGCTGCCTGCCAGCCTGAGCCAACCCCGTCATGGGCTGCATGGTGCCCCCTTCCTGCGCCAAGCCTGCGAAACCCCACTGGCCCCTTTGTCTCCTCGCCACGTGGGTGGCTCCCTGACCCCCTACAGTTGCCTTCAGCCTGGGTCCTGTGGGGAGCCAGGCCCAGGGCTGGTCTCCCCAGTGGGGCACAAGGCCGGAGAGTGACGGGGTGGGTTGCAGGCTGGGGAATGGTGCCCGGCCTGGGTGTGGCCGAGTCTCCGAGGGCAGGGCTGGGAGCCCAGCGCTTGGGACTAGATTGGCCCCGGCCCTGGAGCATGGACTGGGGGGGGCCCAGCCCGCATTGGCCAGGGCGGGGGAACGGCCGGGCTAGTCGCCCCAAGGGGCTTTCCCCAGAGCGTGGCTCGGCCACGCTGACCCTCAGCTGCCTCCGCGGGGAGCCGGTGCATGGTGGTGGCGGGGGGCGCTTCCGCGGGGAGCTGGTGCGAGGTGCTGCGGGCAGGTGGTGGCGGGGGGCGCTTCCGCGGGGAGCTGGCGTGAGGTGGTGCAGGCAGGTGGTGGCGGGGGGCGCTGCCGCGGAGCACCGGCACAAAGTGCTGCGGGCAGGTGGTGGCAGGGGGCACTGCCACGGGGAGCCGGCGTGAGGTGGTGCGGGCAGGTGGTGGCGGGGGGCGCTTCCGCGGGGAGCTGGTGCGAGGTGCTGCGGGCAGGTGGTGGCGGGGGGCGCTGCCGCAGGGAGCCGGTGTGAGGTGGTGCGGGCAGGTGGTGGGGGGGGCGCTGCCGCGGGGAGCCAGCGCGAGGTGGTGTGGGCAGGTGGTGGCGGGGGGCGCTGCCGCGGGGAGCCGGCGCGAGGTGGTGCGGGCAGGTGGTGGCGGGGGGCGCTGCCGCGGGGAGCCGGCGCGGGCAGGTGGTGGCGGGGGGCGCTGCCGCGGGGAGCCAGCATGAGGTGGTGCGGGCAGGTGGTGGTGGGGGGCGCTGCCGCGGGGTGCCGGCGCGGGCAGGTAGTGGCGGGGGGCGCTGGCCCTGGGAGTGCTCGCCAAGGGGCGCAGGGAGTCTCCCGGGGTTGGTGTCCAGGCTCGATATGGGAAGTCTGGCTACAAAATGCCGCGGGCTCCCCCAGCCGTTCTGGGCGGGTCAGGAGGTGCTGGCCAGGGTCTCTGCCCAGGGCTAGGAGGGCAGCCTGGCTGGGTGACCTTTCTGGCCTTCGCATCTCTGCCCCTCGGACAAGTTTTGCTGCTGGGAGTCCATGGCCATAACCCCCCCCCCCCATAGCAGCTCTCTGCCCCACAGGAACAGGGGAGCTACGTGAGTGCAAATCCACCACCATCCATGGCCTTGCTCTGGATTGTCACCCGCGTAACCAGGTAGGGAAGCCGGGCAAAGCTGGGTCTTTGGGGATTCGTGGCTCGGCGCGGGGCAGAGACGAGCACACGGCCACGCTGGGAAGGCAGCGCCAGGCAGTATATTCTAGGCCCCAGCGCCTAGCGGGTGGATCCCGAGGCTAATATTCGCTTTACATGTGCTTACATTTACACAGTGCATGAAGGTAGCGCCAGGGCTACTGTACAGGCTTCACAGACACACGACGGACAGAGTAAAAAAGTCAGCGTGGGGGAGGCGCCCGCCCGGCAACCAGAGACACATGGAGAAGCCGGGGGCCCAGCCAGCACCAGGGCGTTCCCCTTTCCTTATTTACACCATCTGGGCCCCTCGCTGCCGCCCGAAACCCATCCTGCCCCCGTTTATCGGCACTAACGACCGGGGCTGGGGCTGGCGGGATTTAGTACATCTCAAAGCCGGCAGCTCAGGCCCGGCTCCGCGGGGTTAAAACGGAGCCGAAAGGAACAGGCCAACGCCGGGTGGGTTTTTACACAGCGTTTCTCCTAGCGCGGCAGGGCCGTGCGCTCGGCCTCGGGCATTGCCTTTCGCTGGAGCCGGCCTGGGCCTCTCCCGCGTTGTTAATTCCTGCCCCGGGCCAGGGGAAGGGCAGAGGCCGGACCCCAGCCCAAGGCCTCCAGTGGGCGTTAGAGGCGGCCCTGGGAGCGCAACCAGCAGCTGGCCTGGGCTCCGGTTCCTCCTCTGCTTGGTCCGGCCAGGCTTGGCCGAGCTCCAACCCAAACTACCCCACCCAGCGCAGAGGCCTGGGACTGCAGCATCCGGGGCCGGCTGCCGTGGGGATCGGTGGGTGGGCAGCTCCACCGCTGGCTGGGAACGTCCCGGGGCTGAGCGTCCAGCCCACGAGCAGAGCTGGGAAGGGAGGCGTGAGGGGCTGGGGCCTGCGCTGCGGTTCTAGGCCCGGGCTCTGGGCTGTGCTGGGGTCTGGCGCCGGGAGCCCATCCCGCGTGGCCCCTGGCATCCCAGCTCCTGCCCCCGCTCAGGTGACCCTTCCAGAGCTGCGTGGCCAGACAGGAGGGAAACAAAGCGGGCGAGCCGGGAGAGACTCCCCCCAGGTTTGCCCAGCACGTAGGGGACGGGGCACGGCCAGGGGGGGTTGGAAAAGGCACGAATTGCCCTGAGCCTCTGCCCCCAAACTCCAGCCCAGCCCCTGAGCTGGGCTTTGGGGTTTTGACGTTAAAATAACAAAGTTTGGTTAATGTGGGAATGGTCAGTTCCCACCCCCAGGTCTCTGGGCTTCCCCGGACCCTGGGCGGCTAGTTTGGACGTTGTGGGGCGCAGGACATGTCGGCAGCGCCTGCAGGGGGCTGTCAGCCCAGTGCCCCCCGAGCTGGGCCAGGCTCCGGTCAGCCCGTGGCCTGGCCCCTGGTGGTGCCAGTGCTCCAGGGACCCGAATCCGGCCCAGCCTCGGCCCCCTGCCAGCCCCCTTTCCAGACAGGGCCGAAAAGGGGCAGCAGGTCGGCAAGGCTGCAGAGGGAGTCGGGCGGAGCCGGGATCAGAACCCGAGAGTCCTGGCCCCAGAACCTGTGCTCAGGCTGCTACCCTCTCTGAGCTCCCGTCTCAAGCCCCAGAGCAGAGCCATGGGGCAGAGCTCCCCAGCAGGGGCCCTTCCCCCCGCAGCAGAGCCCCTCATCTCGCCTAGCGCCGCTGGGGGGGGGGTACCGGGAGCTCTCCACCTGGGGCAGCCATGGGGCAGAGCTCCCCAGCAGGGGCCCTTCCCCCCACAGCAGAGCCCCTCATCTCGCCTAGCGCCGCTGGGGGGGTTACCGGGAGCTCTCCACCTGGGGCAGCCTGGGGGAGCCCCCTGAAGGAAGGAGGGCGAGATGCAGTCAGAGTGAGAGACCCCCTGCCCCCAACCAGCCCCCACCCCTTTGCACTGCCCCGTGGAGGGACCCAGCCTGCGGTCTGTGCAGCCAGGCCCCGGGGGGAGCTTGGCAGGAGAACTGCCCCTGGCTAGAGGGTACGGCTTCCCCTCCGGCTGCAGCCTGGCTTCCCACCGAGCCGCGTCCTTTGGGGGAGGGGGGCTGTGGGCACGAGCCCCCCGCAGCCCCTGGGGGCCCAGAGTCAATGGTGAGCTTCGGTCCCTGTGTGTGGTCCGCTCCCTCCGGG
Organism: Chrysemys picta bellii; assembly: GCF_011386835.1. NCBI lineage: Eukaryota > Metazoa > Chordata > Testudines > Emydidae > Chrysemys > Chrysemys picta. The sequence continues at coordinate 143,350,674 of NC_088795.1, read as the reverse complement.
GTCCCGGTCCAGTCCCGGGTCACATGGGCGGCACAAGGAGACCTGACATAGCTGCAAGAGAAGGAGAAGGTGTTGGCCGGCATCCCTGGCGCGGGGGCCACGGGGGGGGGGGGGGGGGGGCCGTTCGGGTGCCTCATGCAGCCGAGGAGAGCGGGAAGCGCCAGCCCCACCAGCAGGGCGTCGTGCGGGGAGCAGAACAGAGCTGGGGGGGGGGGGCGGTGGCAAAGCCGGGCACCTGGGAACCTCCCACAACAGCGTCCCGCTGCCCTCTCCTGCCCAGGGGGCCTGTAGCTCAGCGCTGCAGATGCCAGCGCATGGAGAGAGGCGGGTAGGAGCGCCAGGATCCCCAGCAGCCATCCTCAGCCTCTCACCCCTTCAGAGCGCTGGGCAGGGCCACGAACCAACAACTCGCTGGGGCCCGGCCCCGCTGCCTGGGAACGTCCTGCCACCGTCACAGCCCGGCGTGTCCGGCCCAGCTCAGGGGATGCCCAGGCAGTGCCGGCCGGCGGGGTGGGGCAGTCACAGGCTCTGAGTCTCCCCAGGCCAATGCCCTAGTCACCGGGCCGGGCCCGCTCCCACCAGCGATGGGGAGAGGGTCCCCCCCAGCCCGGCTTGCAACGCGAAGGCTTCCCGTCCCCACAAGGAGCAGGGGACCCACCCAGAGCCCTGGGGGGCGGCCCCCCTCCTCACACAGGGGCAGGGGAGCCAGTGGAGAGACGTACTGTGTCTAGGAATAGGCCAGTCCTTGGAGCGACCGAGCAGGGGGGTGAAACTTGTCGGAGTCCTCAAAAGACTGGTCTGGGCAGCCGAGCACAGCGCAGCAGGGAGGGAAGAAGAGAGGGAAAGTGTCAACGTGGGAGGAAGGGCGAGAGACAACCAAGGGCGGGGAGCTGGAGCCAGTACGGCCACTTTACCCCCCCAGTCCACCAGCCAATCTGCGCCCGGCCCCCAGGAATTACACGCCCAGCGTGAGATCCCTGCCCAGCCACAGCGGGGTCTGCTCCGCTCCGCCCTGTCTCTGCTGGGATCCCGCCTGGCCAAGCTGGGATCCACTCCGCCTGGACACTGCTGGGATCCCGCCCAGCCATAGCGGGGTCCACTCCGTCCTGTCTCTGCAGGGATCCCGCCTGGCCAAGCTGGGATCCACTCCGCCTGGACACTGCTGGGATCCCGCCCAGCCATAGCGGGGTCCACTCCGTCCTGTCTCTGCAGGGATCCCGCCTGGCCAAGCTGGGATCCACTCCGCCTGGACACTGCTGGGATCCTGCCCAGCCATAGCGGGGTCTGCTCCACCCCATCTCTGGCCAGAGTTAGGCCTCACACCTTGGTCCAGAGAAGGCGCCGGGGCTTGCGAGGAGGTGCCCCAAGGCAGGAGCAGCGGGAACGCCATGTGAGCCGAAGGGAATGCATGCTAGAGCAGGCAGGAGCGGTCCACTGTTAACCTGCGGGACTGGCTGCCGCAGGGCGGGAGAGTGGGGAATGACTTCGATGCTTCCAAAAAAAGCACAGGCAAAAAGCGAGGGGGAGAGATGGACCCAGGCCTGGCCTGGCTCCCTGCTTGGCTCCAGGGCTGGGAGCAGAGTGGGAGGGAGAGGAGCTCGGCACGTTGGCAGGCGGGGCGGCCCCCCGGTGAATTTCTAGCTGTGCCCACCCATCCAGGGCGTTGGTATCCCAGCCCCCTGTGGGAATCCAGGCCAAGGCCCTGTCGGGCCCCCGCTGCCCACGGATGCAGCCGACTCACCCTGCAGGCTGTTCCCGTTGGTGCTGGTGCAGGTGGGGGTGGGGGAGGTGGGCGGCCGCACCACGGGGGCGAAGGCGCTCTTCTGCTTGACGGCGGAGATCATGTTGACCGGGGAGAAGGAGAAGACGCCGGCGGGGGTGGAGGAGCTGGCGCCGGACGGGAGGGTGATGGAGGAGGCGCCCAGCGGGGGGCTGGAGGGCATGACTGCAGCGGGCAGAGGAGACAGACAGGCTGGCAGGGGCCTGGGGAGCAGTCGGGTTCAGGACGTGGTCTGGGGGGGCAGGGCAGGGGACTCTGGGGGGTGCCCCCTGCCCCACCCAGCACCAGAAGCTCCAAGGGGGGGGGACACACCCTGCCCCACCCAATGCTGGGGGTCATGGGGGGCACACCCTGCCCCACCCAGCACAGGATACATGGTGGCGGCATGCGAGGAAGACCCTGAGAGCATGTGCACAGCAGGGGGCAGGGCTGGGGGCTCCGTGATGCTGTGGGGCAGGGCTGTATCGGGCAAGGGGCCCTGGAGACGTGGGACCCCCCCTAGAAGGGAGCCATTCCAATGGGGTTACAGAACAACCTGGGGGTCCAGTGCCCGTCTGCACTCTCCGGGGGCGGAGCCGGGGGGGGGGGTAAGGGGCGCTGGTGGAGTCACCCTTGCCCAGGGAGCCCCCCATGCAGCCCTCTATGGATGCACGGCAGGAGGTGCCCCCTGCACAGGGTGGCAGTGCCCGCCTGGGCCCCTCTGCGACTCACTGGCGTAGGGGGAGTTGGCGGTGGAGCCGTTGAGGAAGCTGGGGGAGCCGGGCACCCCGAGGCCGGTCATGGCCGCCCCCCCGTAGCCGGTCATGCTGGATGTGATGGTGTTGTAGCCGCTTTGCTGCGGGGTGGAGCTGGGCACGTAGCCCCGCGGCGAGACGCTGCTCGTGTTGCGGACGTAGCCTGCGGGCGACAAGGGGCAGTGTTGGCGGGATGATTGGGGGGGGAGGGGCTGCTCCCCACCACCCGCTGACCCTGCTACCTGGTCACAGAGGAGGAAGGAACGCCCCCCCCACCTCAACCAGGTGCATTATGGGAGTGGACTCCCTGGGCAGGACACGGCACCAGACCCCCTGGCCCATCTGAGACCACGCCCAGTCCTCTCCCCTCCCTGACCCGGGCTCACCACAGAGTCAGACCACCCCCCTGCACCAGAGCCCCCGCCCCGAGGGCACCTGGCAGGGCCGGGGGGACACAGCGCAGGATCCACCCGCTCCCCAGGACCAGCCGGTGGCCCCGAGGGCTGGGCTGGTCCGAACAGGCAGCGTCATGGCCTGGGGGCTGGACCGTGCCCTCCGTTCCCGGGGGCTGGCCTCGCTGCGGGCGCCGCTCAGTCTAACAGGCTCCAAGCAGCAGCACAACCGGCCGGTCTGCCCGAATCACCGCGCAGCTCTCGGCCACCCACGGACTCGGCACAGAACCTGCCCCCTCGCTGCCTGGTCTGCCGGCCCCCCCCCCCGTGTGACACAAACAGCCCTTTGCACAAAGCATCAGCCCCAGGGGCCACGCGCCTCAGCACTGCAGTGCAGCCACCTCTGGGGAGGGCGCGGCAGCTGTTTAACAGCCACTCAGGCGCATTCTCCTCTGCCGGCACGGTGCCCCAGGCTGCCAGACTCCTCTCTCCCCTGGGCGCTCGCATGCCCCAGGAAGCTGATTCGCCTGCTCCACATCTTCGCTTGGAGGGTACCGACCTGCCCCGCCCCCTGCCCTGGCACTCACAGCACTGGGGCCCCGCGGCTTGGGGCTTTGCCGCAGGGGGAGCGCTGCCCCCCCCCCCCCCACACACACACACACCTTGCTCGGTGCCCGGGCCCGAGTCGCTGATGTTGATGGCCAGCTGGCTCCCGAAGGAGTTGACGCCCATCATGCCCGCGTGGGCGTGGTTCCCGGCCAACGAGGACAGCTGGCTGGGGGTGCGCGGGACGCTGTACAGGGCCTCGGCGATGTCTGCTGCTCGCTTCAGGATGATGTCCTGCAGAGACAGGGACTGCCCGTTACCCCCGGAGCATCTACCTGGCAAGCCTGGCGTGACCAGGGCAAGGCAGCCAGGCCTGAGGGGCCCACCCCCCACAGCCCGTCAGACCCTTCCTGCTGGCCGGGGGCACGGGTGACCCCGGCTGCCGGGCAGAGGGGGATGGGGGCTGAGGCCTTCCAAACTTGTGTCATGCAGGCCTGGGACGGGCGTGGAACCAAAGGGGCTTAACAGAGCCAGAGCCCAGGCGCAGGGAGCTGAGACCCGCGGGGGCTCCTGGGGGTTCGGTCGTCTGGGCTGGAGCAACGTCCGCCCAGGGTCAGGCAGCAGAGGCTGGGCGGGGGCCAGGGGAAGTGGCAGCCCCTGCACGCGGGCGGAGGCAGCTCCCCGAGCTCCTTACTCAATGGCCCTGGAATTCCTGATGTGAAGCAGATGTGGGGCTGGGCCCAGCCCGCTCCACCGCCCCTGCCTTCCCCAATGGGGGGAGGGGGAATGGGGGGCAGGGAACAGAGGGGGCAGGGAGATGGGGGGCACACAGTGGAGGGGGATGGATGGGGCAGTGAATGGGGGGATGGGAGGGCATAGGGGGTGTAGGGGGAGAGGGAGGGGGGAGAGAGTGGAGGGGGTGGACGGGGCGGTGAAGGGGTGGGAGGGCATGGAGGGGTAGTGGGGGGGCCGGGAGCTAAGAGGGATGGACGGGGCAGTGAAGGGGTGGGAGGGCATGGAGGGGTAGTGGGGGGCAGGGAGCAGAGGCGGATTGATCGGGCAGTGAAGGGGTGGGAGTGGGAGGGCATGGAGGAGGTGTGGGGGGCAGGGAGCTAAGGGGGATGGATGGGGCAGTGAAGGGGTGGGAGGGCATGGAGGGGGCGTGGGGGGAGGGGCAGGGATTGGAGGGGGATGGACGGGGCAATGAAGGGGTGGGGGTGGGAGAGCATGGAGGGGGTGGGGCTGTGCACGGGTCAGGGTGCCAGACGGTGCCCACCCCCACTCCTGGGGTCTGGGAGGTAGGCGCTGATGCCAGATGGCCCCTCTGGGTCCTAGCTCGCGCTCTGGGGCAGGAGCCAGTCGCAGAGTGAGGGGCACAGGGGGGACAGGACACGTCCCTCTGGCAGGAGACTGTCACTGCTCACAGCCTCCCCAGGCACCAGGCTCTGGCCGGGCGGTGGCAGGACCCGTGTCCTGTCTCCTGCCTGGGTGCCGGCGCGGGGCTGTCACAGGCTTTGGTCCCCAGGCCACGTCAGGCAGCACAGGCTGGGCAATGCCCAGGAAGGGGGGTCAGATGCCCTGGTGACGGGCAGGCCGATGGGGCATTCTCCCACCCCCTCATCCCAGCCAGTCCAGCTGGGCGCCAGTCCTGCAGTACCTGGTTATTGTGCGGCATCCCGTACAGGGCCTCCACCAGGTCTGCCGCCCTCTTCAGCAGGACTTCCTGGGGGGAGAAAGGGGGCTCAGAGGGGGCCAGCAGGGGCTCCGCAGGCTGGTAACACTCAGCAGGACAGCTCTCCAGTCACCCCCGCAGCATGCCTGGCGCGTTAATCCACGGCCTCTTCACAGCGCCACCCCCAAAGCCAGATGCTTGGCAGGGCCCTCACCCGCTCACCCCCACCTCCGCAGTGCACGGTGCCCATCACCACTGGGACCGGATGGCCCAGCCATGCCCTGCCTCTGCCCAAATCCACGCGCGTGCCCATTCCCACCTCCACAGCCCCACTTGCCTCTGGGCATCTGTGACGAAGTGGGACTGTTCTTAATGTTGCCTCTGAATACTGTGTGGGTGCCTCAGTTTCCCCTATGCATTTCTTAAGTCTCTAGGTGGTGGGGAAAGGCCAGTGTGCATAAATCACTGACACTCTGTCTCCCTGGCAACAAATGGCCGGGGCCCTTCCCCTCCTGCAAGGAAATAGCTAAAGGTGAACAAAGAGATCAGGTGACCTCCTGGCCCAGGAAAGAGACAGGAGGGGCTGGAAGGGGCTGGAGAGTTGGAGCTACCTGGGGACTAGGAGTGAGGGCAGACGGGGGTGTCTGTCTCTCTGAACCCCATAATGGACCCGGCCGAGGGGTCCCGTTCTCTGTACCTACAAGCTCTGTTTTAGACCATGTTCCTGTCATCGAATAAACCTCTGTGTTACTGGCTGGCTGAGAGTCACGTCTGACTGCGAAGTGGGGGTGCAGGACCCTCTGGCTGCCCCAGGACCCCGCCTGGGCGGACTCGCTGTGGGAAGCACACGGCGGGGCAGATGCTGAATGCTCCCAGGAGAGACCCAGGAGGTGAAGCTGTGTGAGCTCCTTGCCCTGAGGACAGTCTGCTCCGAGGGAGAGGAGGCTCCCCAAAGTCCTGCCTGGCTTTGTGGGGAGCAGTTCCAGAGCATCGCCCGGGGACTCTGGGACAGCATCACCCCACTCTGACGCTGCAGAGCGGGTGCCAGCTCCTGCCAAGGTCCCCGTGTCTCAGCTGAACAGTGACCAATTCCCGGCTGGAACCAGTCTGGCTGCCCTGGGTGCTCGTGTTGTGAAAACGGGCACGAGGGGGAGGAGAATGTGTTTGGTGTTTTAGGGAATGTTTATGAGCTGCTGCCTGCATTAATCTCACTGATCCCAGCTGTATCCCAGGTAGTCCCGTGTGAGCATTTGTACTGCGAGTGTGTAACTCACCAGCCGGGAGAGAGACAGGAGTGTGGGAAGTGCTGGTCTCCAACAGGTGCCGTGTCCTGCCCAACACGAGTCGTGCAAGTGGATTCCTCCAGTTGGCTGAGTTGGCAGCTCAGAGCACGTGGGGAAAGGGGGATAAAACCCCCTAACAAGAGGGAATTGTATCTCTATGCGGCTTGGACTTTGGGGGCGAGAGACCAGAGCGCCCAAGGGGATGTCTGCTGGACGTCCGTGGTCAGGCTGTTACGGGCCCTGAGGAGTTTGCACTTGGTAATTGGTTGGTGAAATCGGAGCACAGATCTCCCAACCAATGTGGGGCTTGTGCCCTGGTTCCTGGCAGCCTGCCCTGAGATTGGTTCTCATGCTTCTGAGCCCCGGCAGGGCAGCCTGACGCGACCCCCAACATCCAGGTGTCACAGATGCTCCTGAACGTGCCCCAGGGTTCATAGAGTATCAGGGGTGGAAGGGACCTCAGGAGGTATCTAGTCCAACCCCCTGCTCAAAACAGGACCAATTCCCAACTAAATCATCCCAGCCAGGGCTTTGAGGTTCCCCTATTCTACGCCGTCTTTCCCCTCCTTACGGCTATTTCTCTCTGCCACTCCTGCCGCGCCACACTCCAGCAGGGCAGCCTCCAATGGGCCCCAATGGGGAGAGGTCTGGTCAGACCTTACATCTTCTGTGTGACAGAGAAGCGGCTTTCCGTCTCCAGCGATGGCACAGCGCCCCCGCTCCATGCCAGCCTAGCTCTGCGCAGTGCAGGTCAGGTTTTCACAGCCTGCACCTGCACTGCGCCAAGCCCAGTGTTAGCAGCATCGGGGCATGAATCAAAGGGTTTGCTGAGATCAGGGCCGGCTGAAACTGGCTCTTTAGACAAAACCTTTCTCCCAGGCCTGGGTTCAGGCCTCCTGCTCCGGTTCCCCTTTGTTGTAGGGTCTGTTCTGGGGTCACAATGTCACTAAACCCCTTTACAAACCTCCGGTGATAGCTGGCCAGACCTGCTGCTTGGTTTGTGGGGCAGGCCAGCTCCGCATGGCTTCCACCTTCAAAGGGTCGGGGTGAACCAACCCACTGCCCATCCTGCGTCCTAGGCAAGGTACCTCTGTGGCCCGCAGCTTGCATTGAGACACCTTGCCAGTGAGGTTGGCTTCTCTACCCCTCTGCAATACAGTTCCCACATGGCTCAGGTGGTTAAGAACAGCTAAGCCGTCTGCAGAGGCCCTGGAGAAGGTCTGTGATCCCCGCAGGACAGTCCCCCCCCCCCTGCATTAATGAACCTCCACCCCCGAGAGACCAGATTCCACTGGGAAAACTGACCTTTCCTGGCCACAGCATTCAAGGGAATTTGCCAATAGCCACGAGTCAAATCCAGAGTGCTTATGAACTGCGCACGCATTAGCAGGGCCTCTCTCCGCGGTGTGGGGTAAGGGCCAGGCCGGCCTTTACCCTTCTAAAACCCATCTCCTGGTTTTATCCCTGTGAGGAACCATCCCGACAGGAGATGCCCAGGGGCTTCATGCTCCACCTCGTCCTGAATCTGTCGGATTTCTCCGATGGCCCGGCACGCTCCTCGAGGGGCAGCGGGGGCCCTGCAGTGTCAGTGGCATGCGCTGTTCTGTTAGTTAAACCTGGCCGCTTGGAAAATACCTGCCAGCAACGTCTCCTGCTTTTGGGGTGGGCTCAGACCCTGCCACATCTCTGTGCTCTCCAGAGGCATCTCTCCCTTACCCTCCCTGATCAAATCTATTCACGGGGCAGGAAATGTTCCCACGTTCCCCTCATTGTCCTTTCGGGGTATGCTCTCCATCTGCTAACATGTCCCGTTTGCCTGGCCACGGGGCTCCCCTACATCCCCTGCCCGCATTCACGCTCTCCGGCGCCCCCAAAGTGCCTCCAACAATCCTGCATCTTGTCCTTCCTCACTGGAATCAGTGCTGGCCCCACGGCGTCACCTGTGCCCAAAGACGCCTCTCCAGCCCGAGCCTCCTTCAAGGTTCTGACGCACGGGGCCATCACAGCCTTTACATTCGCTATCACACTCCCCTACTGTCCTGTCTCCTCTGTACCACCCTCCCAAGACCGGGGTCCCCACACCTGTCTCCCCAAAGGAGATTGAAAGGGGCAAACCCCATAGACTCTTGGGTAATGGGAGCAAGGGCTGAAGGTGATCATGAGAAACTGTTTGATCTGGTGGCCAAGGAGCCATTGTTGGGGTAGTTACGGAGGAGGTGAAGGCAGCCATGTGCGACAAAAACCATCCAGTTTTAGAGGCTGCAGAAGTTGCTGATGAATATAGAATCCTAGAATCATAGGACTAGAAGGAACCTCGAGAGGTCACCTAGTCCAGTCCCCTGCACTCAGGGCAGGACTAATTATCTAGACCATCCCTGACAGGGGTTTGTCCAACCTGCTCTTAGAAATCACCAATGACGGAGATTCCACAACCTCTCTAGGCAATTTATTCCAGTGCTTAACCACCCTGACAGTTAGGAATTTTTTCCTGATGCCCAACCTAAACCTCCCTTGCTGCAATTTAAGCCCATTGCTTCTTGTCCTGTCCTCCGAGGTTAATGAGAACAATGTTTCTCCCTCCTCCTTGTAACGCTTTATGTATTTGAAAACAGTTATCATGTCCCCTCTCAGTCTTCTCTTTTCCAGACTAAACCAACCCAATTTTTTCAATCTTCCCTCATAGCTCATGTTTTCTAGACCTTGCATCATTTTTGTTGCTCTTCTCTAGACTCTCTGATTTGTCCACATCCTTCCTGAAATGCGGTGCCCAGAACTGGATACAATACTCCAGCTGAGGCCGTATCAGCGCAGAGCAGAGCGGAAGAACGACTTCTTGTGTCCCGCTAATACATCCCAGAATGATATTTTTCATGATCACCATCGGCCCCTGCCCCCATTATCCACTGTCTCACAGAATCACCCATTGTGTGCACATATTCAGGTGAGTGACCCTGTCAAACACTCCGGTGTTTCGATACGTCACTGAAGAGGGCTCAGGGGTGAGCTCCAATCTTTCCAACACATTTTCTTTACAAATCTTGTCCACCTCAGCATCGCCCTGCTCCAGATCGTTACAAGCTTGTCTGGCTTTCCCAGATGATCTGGTTAAGAGGACAGGCATGTGCTTGTCCTCTGGGACACTGCGTGCCCCACACAGTCTCTCTTCTGTGCAGTCAGGCAGACCTTCTCCCACTCCCTGGTGCTGGGGGTGTGTGTGTGATCACTGGTTAGAGAAACTCCGTTCACTGCTGGAGCTCCCGTCTGCCTCTGGTGGGGTCTGCCACTGTCTGGGCTGCTTCGGTCTCCCTGACCCGCAGTTCCCCCATCAGTCTCTGGTGCTCGTGTTCTTCCTGGGCTCTTGGGGGGTGCAGTCGGGCCAGTTCCCCTGTGGGGGGCTCCTCGGTCGCATCTGGGGCTGGAGGGTCCTTGGGCTTCACCATCTCTTCTTCCCCGGGGGCCTGGTCCAAGCTCTCAGCGCCTGATCTGTGGTTTTCCTGTTATGGGATATTCCCCTCTGCAAACGGATCTGTTCCAGGTCTTTCCCCCCCCATGGGTCGCTCATTGTGTCTATTCTGTGACCTGGGCAATTCTCAATACCAAGTTTACACTTTTAACAGCGCTGGGGTCCTGCTCTGTAAACGTCACTCATCTGGGGGATGTGACGCCTGCCACAGCTACGCGGGGGTCAGGCGGCCCTACAGGGTTCCAGAGCGTGAGAACCAACCTCAGGGCAGGTTGCCAGGAGCCAGGGCACAGAGCCCACACGGGCTGTGAGTTCTGTACTTCGATTTCACCAACTAATCATCAAGGGCAAACTCCTCAGGCACCATAACAGCTTCAACACGGAGTCACAGCCAGTCCCTTGGGTGCTCCGATCTCTGGTCCCTCTCACCAAGCATCACAGCACTATTCAGCTTACTTCCCGTCCCAAAGGACCAGTCACTTACCCCAGGTCAGTTGCACCTTAGATCTTACACAGAGACACAATAAACTATCTAACGATGAACTAGGAAAAGGAAATGAGAATTATTTACAAGGTTAAAGCAGGTAAACACACACACACACAAGTGCCAATCTTAAGCTTCAAAAGGTAACACAATCTTCTATAATAAACAAGCTCCTTATGTCCTTTAGGGCTAACCCGGGCTAAGCACTGGGGATCTTTTGCTTATGCCGAGAAACCTCGACCCCCAGAGTCCAAGCATCATAAAGATCCCGTTCCTTCTTGCTAGGGGTTTCTATTCCTCCCCCCACCCCATGTGCTCTGAGCTGCAAACTCAGCTGATGGGAGAAATCCACATCTTCGGGGGGGGGGGGGGGGAGGAGGGCGGAACAACCAATGTCTTTTGTCCTGGTTAATGTCCCACAATAGTCCGTCTGGTGTTGCCGGCCCTTCCCTGTGGGCCAGGACGTAACACCTGTTGGAAACCAGCACTTCACACCAGTTACTGTCTCTCTCCTCTCTGGTGAGTTACAATGTCAGACAGGCTCACAATACAACCGCTCAAATAGCACCTGACAGTATGGGCCACAGATGCAGTGCGTGAGATTAACGCAGGCAGCAACTCACAAGAGTTCAGTAAAGTCTAAACACCAAAAACATTCTTATCACCCATATCCTATTTTACCAGCACTAACAGGGGGGCGGGCGGATCCCCGCTACGTATTTGTCAGCATTCAGTTGAGACATGGGGACCTTGGCATGAGCTGGCAGCGGGTCTGCCTGTGTCGCACCCACTCCATGCACCTCCCGGACCCGCAGCGCAGTGCCCAGAGCGTTAGCGTGCCCCCCAAGGGGCCCATCAACAACCTCACCCCAAAACCCAACACTAGCTTCTTGTCCCCCTGCTCCTTCTGGCATGGGGAGCTCTCCATGGATCCAAGACACCCTGTTTGCCCTGGGCGCTGGCTTGTGGCTGGGGCTCAGGGATTGGGGTGTGGGCTGGACGTGGGGTGGGGGCTTGCGGCTCCTGGAGGGGACTCTCGCTCCTCGAGGCTGCGTTAGAGTTGAAGAAGGGGCTGTTCCCCCAGGGAGGGGGGTGTCCGGGTTACAGCTGGGGCTGCCTGCCCCTTGTTCCCTGCCTGCGCCCCAGCCCGCTGGGACGTTGCGCTGTCCCACTAGGGCGAGGGCGGAGTGAGCCCCTGGGAGCCATTGGCGTACACTGGATTGCAGCGGGCACTGCCGGTGCGCTGGCTGGGCCCTGTCTCCTGGGCTCGGCTCCCCATCTCTGGGGGTGAGGCTAAGGCACTGGCCATGCCCAGGAGGCCTGAGTAAGGGGAGGGGTCCCAGGATGGGGGGGCCCAAAGAGCATCCCTGGTTGGAGCAATACACACCCCGAGAAGGAGGAGAACCAGCTGGCCCCACTGCAGGGAACCTGGCAACCACCCGCCAGAGACACGGGGCTCCCGGTGCCAGGGGGCCCATCAGGGCATGGCCAGGAGCCCGGCTGCCCATAGACTGGAGGAGCCCTGTGACCGTGCCCCGCTTGGGTAGGTGAGTGCAAGCGGGCACAGCGGCGCTCTACATCCAGCAGGGGCCTAGCCAGGCGGGTCAGAGGCAGGGCTGTGCCCAGGGTGCCCCCAGCAAGGAGGTGTGCGGGGAGACAACGACAAGCCACAGGTGAGTGGCCCTCTCCTGCTACCACCAGAGGCTCTGGCGCACAGCGAGCCAGGGGAGAGTGCCCCCTACTGAGCCCCCCCCCCGCTCCCTGCAGCACTGCGCCCCCTAGCACCATGCTGGGCACTGGGGAGAGCGCCCCCTACTGAGCCCCCCCCGCTCCCTGCAGCACTGCGCCCCCTAGCACCATGCTGGGCACTGGGGAGAGCGCCCCCTACTGAGCCCCTCCCTGCTCCCTGCAGCACAGCGCCCCCTAGCACCATGCTGGGCACTGGGGAGAGCGCCCCCTACTGAGCCCCTCCCCGCTCCCTGCAGCACAGCGCTCCCTAGCACCATGCTGGGCACTGGGGAGAGCGCCCCCTACTGAGCCCCCCCCCGGCTCCCTGCAGCACTGCGCCCCCTAGCACCATGCTGGGCACTGGGGAGAGCGCCCCCTACTGAGCCCCCCCCCCGGCTCCCTGCAGCACAGCGCCCCCTAGCACCATGCTGGGCACTGGGGAGAGCGCCCCCTACTGAGCCCCTCCCTGCAGCACAGCGCCCCCTAGTGCTGTACTGGGGCATCGGGGCCAGCCCTGGTTGATTCGCCGTGGCTGGATCAGGACCCCTTGCCCGCCTTTGGGCGAGTGCAGGTTTTCGCGAGAGGACGTTAGCAGAACCCCGAAGCGCCTGCAGACTCTGAAGTGAGGAAATGCCAGCCAAGGCCCCTGCTCCGGGCGGCTCCTTCCAATGGGCTGCGCGCCCTGTCATCAACCCGCCAGCCAGCCATCACGGGCCAATCACAGCGCCCGCACGGTGACTGCCCAAGGCGCAGCTTTCCCGAACGGCCCCGGGAGACTCCGGCTGGCTCCAGGAGCTGGGATCAGGCCCTCGGACTGCCAGCAGCTCGGGCAGGGACCAGCGCTTCGTGTCTGGGCCGTGCCCGGCGCAGGGGGGCCTGTGGCCCACGGAGCCGTAGATTCATAAATGCCAGGGCCAGACGGGCCCACTGTGCTCACCTAGTCTGACCCCCGGGAGAACAGGCCAGAGACCCGCACCCGCCCCGCCGCAATTCCTTTGGCCCGAGGCATCACCCCGCCAGGGTGTTGAAAGCACTGAAGAGGGGGCGATCCCTGGCTACACCCCCAAGTCAAACCGGTTTAATTTAAATCAGGTTCAGACTAGTTCAGTGAGAGTGGTGCAGAGCCAGTGTGGGGACACTCCTCCCCTACGCCAGGGCAATCGGTACAGGCCATGTTCCCCCTAGAGTCCGAGCGTCCACATGGCCCGGGGGCCACGGCACCACTTCCGGCTCAGCCCTGCAGCCCTGTCTGCACCGAGCGGTAGCCCGGCGGGCGGGGCGGAGCTGGTGGTGCAGCAGCCGGTCCTGAGGAGCGCCAGGCGTGGACACTTGTACTCGATCCCGGGGGGACAAGCCCCGTGTCAGGTGCAGCGCAGACCCGTGGGTCCCTCGGGCCCAGAGTGGGCAGCCGGACGCACCCGGGCTCCCCAGTCCCAGGGCCGCAAGGGGGGTGACAGGCGGGGTGATGTGAGGGACGGGCAGGGCGGGGCACTGGGGGCGCTCTCTGGAGCCGGAGGAGGAGGACGGAGATCAGGAGAGGGCACATCCGGCGCGATTTTACCCCCAGGGGTCAACCATAAAGCCACAGCTGGAGGTATGGGGGCCCTTTTCTCCTCTCTCCAGTCCCTGCCCCCCCTCGCCTGCCGTCACCCCCGCCCCACAGGCCTCTGCCAAGGCAGACACCGGACAGCAACCTGACCCTGGGCCGTGGCATAACTGGGGTCAGCCACTAGAGGGTGCACCCTCCCCTGGATACACCACACACCCCAATACACAACACACACACACGCACTGGTACACGACACACACACTCACATCCCGATACACAACACACGTGCCCCGATACACACCCACCCACCCGATATACGGCACCCACACCCCAATACACAACACACACATAGACACAACACACTTACCCCCGATACACACAACACACCCACCCACACTGATACACAACACACACACTCACATCCCGATACACAACACAATCACACATCCCCCCAAGATCCCCGATATACAACACACACACTGGTACACAACACACACACTCACATCCCGATACACAACACAGTCACACATCCCCCCAAGATCCCCGATATACAACACACACACACACACACACACACACTGGTACACAACACACCCACTCACATCCCGATACACAACACATGTGCCCCGATATACAACCCCCCCCAATACACAGCACCCTCGATACACCCCTTCCCCGACACACAACACACCCACTCACATTGGTACACAACACACACACTCACATCCCGATACACAACTGTGACGAACTGGGACTGTTCTTGCTGGGGTGTGGGAATGCTGACAGGGGAGTGTGACTAGGATGGTCTGCATCGGGGGATGGGAGCCGGCCCAAGGGAACATACCTGAGCTTGTAACATGAGAACCCAGGAGGGGGTTGGAGGTCAGATGACTCCGGGGCCCGGGAAACTGAACAAAGGCTGTGGGAGGGGTGGCTGAAGGCAGAGTGCTGGAAGCAGGCTGGAAGGAGGCTGGAGAGATGGCTGGGAGGCAGAGATGGCTCTGACCCCCCAAGGGGGTGGGCTGGCATGCCCTGGGACCCCAAGCTGGACCTAACTGAGGGGGGCCCTGTTGTCTGTGCCTGCAAGACCTGTCTTGGACTGTATTCCTGTCATCCAAATAAACCTTCTGCTTTACTGGCTGGCTGAGAGTCATGGTGAATCGCAGGAAGCCGGGGGTGCAGGGCCCTGAGTTCCCCAATACTCCGTGACAACTGGTGGCAGCGGTGGGATCTACTGCACCCCGTGGACGGCGCTTCCTGCAGTAAGTGACTGGGGAGCAGTAAAACGAAGGGGGATTGACGGGGACCAGGCCTGCTGAAGAGTGGGAGAGAGACGGTTATTACCCCTGGGAGTGTGTGACCAGCGAGAAGGACTTTTGCAGTAACAGGGTCCCCCGGGGGGATCGCAGCGAGTGGTCCCAGGGGCGGAGGAGTCTGCAGCTCGACCCTGGCAGAGAGGTGGTGACCTCGAGAAGGGCTGGCACACTAGGGGTCCCCCTGGGAACTGTGGGGAGCTGTGAGCACACAGGCCGGTGAGTGGCCAGCAGGAAGATGTATGCCAAGCGGCTTAAGAGCGACCTGGTGGAGCTGTGCAAGCAGAGGCGGCTGTGCATTGGGAGGCTCACCAAAGAACAGCTCATTGCCCAGCTGGAGGCGGAAGATCGCGCGAATGAACTGATCCCTGTGTCTCAGGGAAGCAGCCTGGCAAATGCAGCGCAGGCACCAGTGTCTGTCCCAGCTGGGAGTGGTCAGCCGGCTGCTGAGGGCTTCCCGAGACCCCTCCTTCCTATGCCTAGGGGAAGGGTGGGGAGGAGCCCAGCAAATACCGAAGGCACCGTGGCCCCCCCGGCCAGCAGGGGACCCTCCCGGCGAAGCTCGCCGGCCAGCAGAGGATCCTCCCGGCGACGTTCGGCATCCGGGGAGCGGAATTGGCTGGAATGGGAGAAAGAGCTAAAACTGAGAGAGCTGGAGGATCGTGAACAACAGAGACAGCATGAAGAGAGACAGCATCAGCGTGAAGAGAGACAGCGTCAGCAGGAACGGGAGGAGAATGAGAGACAGAGACAGGAGAATGAGAGACAGCGTCAGCATGACCTGGAACTGGCGAGATTGAAGGGCAGCGAACCCCCGGCTGCGGTGAGTGAGGGGGAACCCAGGACTGCACGGAGCTTTGATAAGTGCATCATGGCCCCATACAAGGAGGGGGAGGACATGGATGACTTCCTGGAGGCCTTTGAGACGGCCTGCGAGCTGCACCGGGTTGATCCCGCGGACAGACTCCGGGTCCTTACCCCCTTACTGGACCCCAAATCCGTGGCATTGTACCGCCAACTGGGAGAGGCAGAGAAAGGGGACTACGAACTATTCAAAAAGGCCCTGCTACGTGAGTTTGGGCTGACTCCTGAGATGTACCGGGGAAGGTTCCGGAGTCAAGATAAAACCCCTGAGATCTCATATCTGCAACTAGCCGTCCGCATGGAAAGATACGCCAGCAAGTGGGCTGGTGGGGCCCAGACGAAGGAGGACCTGATTAAACTGCTGGTACTGGAGCAACTGTATGAGCGGTGCCCATCCGACCTGAGGCTGTGGTTGGTGGACAGAAAGCCAGAGAACCCGCGACACGCCGGGCAGCTGGCTGATGAGTTTGTAAAGAGCCGGTCAGGGGGTGGCAGGGAGGAGCCCCAAAGGAACAGGCCCGCCGTGATGCAGAGAGAGAGTCACCCTGGGACCTCCCAAAGGGGGAATATGGGGAATCCCCTCCCACGGGGAATGCCCAGCATCAGGGACAACCGACCGGCTCGAGGGGACCCACAGGACATGAGCTGCTATTACTGCGGCCGAAGAGGCCACGTTCGGGCCCAGTGCCCCAAGCTCAAGGACAGACTGAGCAGACCGAACCCGCATAGGGTTAACTTGGTAGAGGCCCAGACGGACGAGGGGCAGGCTTCTCACGCAAGAGGGGCTGGCAGCTTATCAACTGCTCAAGAGAGAGAAGGGCCCCAGGCCAGCTCCTCTAGGGGGCTGGATGCCCCAGACTCAGGGTTTTTGGTTTATACGGTGGGCGCGGGGCTGTCCCTCCGGAGAGAGTACCTTGTTCCCCTGGAGGTGGATGGGAGGAAGGTCAATGGATACTGGGATACGGGCGCAGAGGTGACGCTGGCCCGGCCCGAGGTGGTGGCCCCAGATCAGGTGGTGCCCAACTCCTACCTGACCCTGACGGGGGTGGGCGGAACACCAGTCAAAGTGCCCGTGGCAAGGGTACACCTGAAGTGGGGGGCCAAGGAGGGCCCCAAGGATGTGGGGGTACACCCGTATCTGCCCACTGAGGTATTGATGGGGGGGGACCTGGAGAACTGGCCAAGCAACCCCCAAAAGGCACTGGTTGTGACCCGCAGTCAGAGCCGGCGAGGGGCCCTGCGCCCTGGCCTTGGGGGGGGTGCCTTGCCTGAGGCGCAGGACCCTAACCTGGTGGGGAGGGAACGCCCAGGGACGCGGCTCAGGGAGGCTGCAGCTTCGGACCCAGCGGGCGAGAAAGAGCAGGTGGCCATCCCTGTCCCAGCTGCTGAGTTCCAGGCCGAGTTACAGAGAGACCCCTCCTTGCGGAAGATAAGGGACCTGGCCGACCTCAATGCGGTACAGACCATGGAACGAGGTGGCCGGAAAAGGTTCCTGTGGGAGAAGGGGTTCCTGTACCGAGAATGGGCTCCCCCAGGGAAAATGGAGTCAGGGGGGATCAGGAGGCAGCTGGTGGTACCCCAGAAGTATCGCCGCCAGCTGCTGTGCCGGGCCCATGACATTCCCCTCTCAGGGCACCAGGGAACCTGGCGTACCCAGCAGAGGCTGCTACGGAGCTTTTACTGGCCTGGGGTCTTTGTTACTGTCCGACAGTACTGCGGATCCTGTGACCCCTGTCAGAGGGGGAGGAAGGCCTGGGACAAGGGGAAAAGAGCTTTAGGACCCTTGCCCAGCATAAAGGATCCTTTCCAGAGGGTGGCCAAGGTTAAAAGGGCGGCTCTAAACCAAGAGAGCCCAAAGCACAGACCTCCAGACTGGAGCGCTGGGAGAAGACCACAGCCCAGTTGGAACCCCAGAGGTATGGGGGTGGGAAAAGGGCACAGGCCGCATAAACCTTCCCACATGCGAACTGCGAGTGCCATCAAGCACCCCCGACCTAAGGGGGGGCGTGGAACGGAAGGGGCCTGGTGTAATTCTCACCAAGGAACTGGAGGGATGCGGGGGCATCCATGGGAACGGGGGTAGGTTCGAACTTCCCCGGGTCACTGGCTAAAGTGACCCTGCTCAGTTCGGTCTCGAAGGGGGGAGAGATGTGACGAACTGGGACTGTTCTTGCTGGGGTGTGGGAATGCTGACAGGGGAGTGTGACTAGGATGGTCTGCATCGGGGGATGGGAGCCGGCCCAAGGGAACATACCTGAGCTTGTAACATGAGAACCCAGGAGGGGGTTGGAGGTCAGATGACTCCGGGGCCCGGGAAACTGAACAAAGGCTGTGGGAGGGGTGGCTGAAGGCAGAGTGCTGGAAGCAGGCTGGAAGGAGGCTGGAGAGATGGCTGGGAGGCAGAGATGGCTCTGACCCCCCAAGGGGGTGGGCTGGCATGCCCTGGGACCCCAAGCTGGACCTAACTGAGGGGGGCCCTGTTGTCTGTGCCTGCAAGACCTGTCTTGGACTGTATTCCTGTCATCCAAATAAACCTTCTGCTTTACTGGCTGGCTGAGAGTCATGGTGAATCGCAGGAAGCCGGGGGTGCAGGGCCCTGAGTTCCCCAATACTCCGTGACAACAACACACCTGCCCCGATACACAACACAAACACACCCACTCACATCACGATACACAACACACTCACACATCCCCCCACCCCCGATATGCAACACCCACACCCCAATACACAGTACACCCTCAGATACACACCACACACACCGATATACAACACACCCTCCCCTAATACACAGACACCCTCCGATATACAACACACACTCACCCACACTGGTATACAACATACACACACACACATCCCCTGATATACAACACACACAGCACCCCCGATACACTCCCCCAATACACAATGCACAAACACACACACAGATACACCCCCCAGCCCAGAAGCCCGGTGTGTGGAGGGAAAGGCACTGAGAAGGAGTCTGCCAGGCCTTGGCCCCCTGCCTGGTTCCCAGCTGTTCGCCCAGGGCCCCCCCGGTCTGTGGCAATGGCGTGCGTGGGGGCGAGGCGGGCAGCGCCCGTCCGTCCAGCCCCCCCCCCCCCGAGATCCGCAGTATTGACTTGTTGTCAGGGGCAATCGCAGCTACGCGCTCGCCGGCCGTCTGTAACCTCGGTCCGATCAATGCCGCCATGGAGAAGGCCCGGCTGCAGCCCCGCGCCCGCCGCCCGCTCGCTCAGGCTGATCACCAGCGCGGGCGGCACTGACACTGGGATTGCTGGGGTGCGGGCAGGCGAGTGGGCTGTGACTGCCCTTCCCCTGGCACACCGGGCCCCCGGCCTGGGCTGGCTACTCTGGCTACACCGGGGCCTAATGCAGCCAACCCCTCCGCGCCCACCACGTGTTTCAGCTATGGGCACGGGCTGGGGGCAGCAAACCTCCCAGCCACGGGGGGGTGGGGGGGCCTCATCTGGCCCGCAGCCCGGACACAGTGCCCTTCGAACAGCAGCCCCCGCCAGTGCTAAGCCGGGACCCGGGGAGGGGTGGGTGGTCCTGGTACAGCCCTGGACGCCTGGACGCCCCATCAGCACCCTCCCCCATGCCCCACACGCGCACGCCTGTCACAGCTGGGGGGAGAAACTGGGGAGCAGTGCAGGCCTGGGGGAGAAGTCCTGGCTCTCACCCACTAGACCCCACTCCCTTCCCAAAGCCAGGAATGGAACCCAGGAGTCCTGAGGCCCACCCCCTGCTCTGCCCAGCGGAGCCCGCCTCTATCTGACAAAGGATGCCGTGCTGTTCCCCCACTCCTGGCAGAGGACTCGGGTTCTAATCCTGCGTCTGGGCCCTGGGGCAGGTGGTTCCCCCTTGCGGCCCCCATGTGTATGCTGGGACGGGGGGTCCCTGCCCCCATCCCCGCAGGGGCAGCAGCGAGCGCAGCGCAGCGTGGGCGGCTGGGCCCTGTCACCACATGATGAATGGCTCCAATTTGTCAGCAGCTTCGGCCTGTCACTTTTCATCAGGCGGCCCTGGCCCAGCGTGGAGCCATTAGTGTCACTGCGCGGGTGGGGGGAACACAGGCCCGTCTGGGCCCGGCTCTCTGCAGCGCCCCAAGGCCCCCACCTCTCACGCAGCCCAACACTGGCTGTGCCCCCATCCCGGCTGCCTGGCCTGGCACCAGCAAACCGCTGTCCCCGTCCGGGGCAAGGGGTGCCAAGGGGGGCACAGGGAAGGAGGGGTGCCAAAGGCACCCGCTCTCTCAGGGGTGCGGCGTGCCAGGCCTGTAGATCCCAGCCAGCCTGACAGCGCCCCCTGGGCCGGTCGGTCAGGCTGTGCTCTCCCGGGCAGCGCTGGGGTGTCTGTATGTTTGGAAAGCACCTTGGGAAACAAAACCCAGATTCCCATTGATGATGGTGGCCTCGATCCCGCGAGCAGACTCAGCCGGGCGGCCCTGGCAGTGGGGACCTCCCTGCCACTTGCGCCTCAGTTTCCCCCTCGGGAGGCGGGGGCAGGGCAGGATGACAGCAGGAGGGAAGATGTTCAGCCATGGCGCGCCATTCCCCTCCCCTGCCGCCTCAGCCCAGGTGCCAGCGTGCTGTCCGGGCACGGGGAGCATGGGGCCAGAGCCGTGCAGCCGTTCACTGGCAGTGCTGTGGAGCCACCCACTAGTCACCCGGCTGGGCTGGTGGCACGGGAACCTGACCGCCGTGGGGCTGTCCACCCTCCGTGCCCTGCGGGGGAGCAGCCCTACCTTGGGTAAGCGCTCGGGGTCTCCGGGGTGCCGGGGGATCACCTTCTGCAGCCGCTGGAACCCGTAGTCGATGGTCGGCTCGTTCAGTGCTGGGGAGGGAGGGAGACAGCAAGGGTCAGGTGCCATAGGTCAGGGCTCCCTCTAAACCCCACCTGCCTGAGGGGAGGGGCTGGCGCTGTCCTCGTGGGGGAAACTGAGGCATGGCACAGGGGGCTGACCTACCCATGGGCACAGAGCCAGGCCACAGAACCCAGGAGTCCTGGGGTGACAAAGTGGGTATGTTTTGTAATGATTCTATGACCCCGGTGTGCGCCTCAGTTTCCCCCCAGCCTTGCCTGGCTCCCAGAGGGAGGAAAGGACGACATTCGCTCTCAGGGCGGCGTGCGTGTCACTGAGCTGTCAGGCTAAAGAGCGGCCGAGTCTGACCCAAAGCCACAAGGACCCGAGATGACGATGGACAATCCCCGAGGCCAGAACGCTGACCCCAGTGGCCCTGGGACTGCGATCTGGGAGGGGACCGGCAGGGATAAGGGGCCGGCTCTTGGCACAGGCCAGAGAGAGCCAGAGCCAGAGGTGAACCCGCTGCCCCCGACTGGTGCTTTGCTGGGGGCAGGACAGACAGATGGTGCTTTCACCCCTACGTCTCAGGGCTGCGTCCAGGTGCCCGACAAACCGGGCTCGGTCTGCGAATGCAGCCGGGTGTCACTGCATAACCTTGGGGGTGCACTGCTCTGTGCAGGGGGCGAGGCTCTCCCGGGGGCTGGCCCCATGCCACTCGCTGGGCACAGCTCCCTGCGGGAAACGGGGCTGGAGCCCGGAGGCTCCATCTAGGAAGTGGGGCCCAGGCGAGGAAGAGTGGGACCCAGTGGGGGCCTGGCATACTGAGGGGGGCTCCCCGGGACTGTTTAAAAGGTGGGGCATTGCCCCGATCCCATGGGTCCGTGACCCCTGGGCCCAGCCACATGCTCCGCTCCCACCTCCTCGCGTTCATGACATGGAGTCTATCCAGGGGCCAGGATGTCCCTGCCTCTCCCCCAACCCCCGCAGCTGCATGGCCAGAGACCCAGGGCCCAGGGCCCAGGGCAGAGCCTGGCTGGACAATGGGACAGACAGACAGACAGCGGGCGGCTGGGTGCGGAGGTCAGGCTGGCAGTAGGAGCCCCTGGCCACTCCAGGTGGGACGGGCTGGTTCCCGGGGAAGGCTTGGGGACGGGCAGGCTTGCCCCGGCCCCACAGCAATGGCCCAGACAGGCCGTCTCCGCCCCCGTCACCCCACGCTCTGAGCTGTGTGCTGGGGGCGCCCGCCAGCGGCTCCACCCCGCAGCGGGGAGCATGGCACCGGGCCAGCCAGGGCCCAAACCGCCTGACGGGGGAGCCACCGCTCAGCAGCCAGGCCTCCCCCAGAGCACATGCCAGCGGGGGGCTGATGGGGATGGAGGGAGAATCACTGACACACACACACGGTGTGACATACACACACTGCCTCACACACAGCATCACACACAGGGTCTCACACACATGCAGTATTACCAGGATGAGCAGATGTCCCGATTTTATAGTGACAGTCCCTATATTCAGGGCTTTATCTTCTATAGGCTCCTATTACCCCCCACCCCGTCCCGATTTTTCACACTTGCTGTCTGGTCACCCGAGGTATTACACCCACGGTGTCATGTCACACACGCAGTGTCTCAGACACGGTGCTACACACACAGGTCTAACACACACACGGTGTCATGTCACACACGCAGGGTCTCAGACACGGGGTGCTACACACACAGGTCTAACACACACGCAGTGTCATGTCACACACACAGGGTCTCACACAGACGAGGTGTCACACACAGCAATGCCCCTCCCAGGAACACACATGTATTGATCCCCCCCTCCACACACACACCATCTCAATCTTTCATGGCTGGGCAAAGCCAGAGATGCTGGAAATTGGGACCTGGCCAGCGGAGCAGGGGCCAAATCAATCACCAACCCCCCCCGCCCCCCTCCCAGCGCCTCAGCCGGATCAACACGCACACAACAGGCCTGATCTGGAAAGGGAGGCTGAGCGCCGGGCACCCCCCCCGGTCCCCTCGGACCCCCGCACAGCAGGCAGGGGGAGCGGGAGGGGGAGTCGGGGAGCCCAGACTAGTGACCTACGAAAGGGAGCAACCCGGAGCATCGGCTCTCTGCCCTCCTGTCTCTCCCCATCTGTCCCCCTCCTGCATCTACCCCCCACCGACCCTCCTCCCCTCCCTCCATCCATCTACCCCCCACCTATCCGTTCCCGGCCTGCATCTCCCCCCACCGACCCTCCGACCCTCCCTCCATCCATCTACCCCCCCACCCATCCCCCCCCTGCATCTCCCCCCCACCGACCCTCCTCCCCTCCCTCCATCCATCTACCCCCCCACCTATCCGTCCCCGGCCTGCATCTCCCCCCACCGACCCTCCGACCCTCCCTCCATCCATCTACCCCCCACCTATCCGTTCCCCGGCCTGCATCTCCCCCCACCGACCCTCCGACCCTCCCTCCATCCATCTACCCCCCACCTACCCGTCCCCCGCCTGCATCTCCCCCCACCGACCCTCCTCCCCTTCCTCCATCCATCTACCCCCCACCTACCCGTCCCCCGCCTGCATCTCCCCCCACCGACCCTCTGACCCTCCCTCCATCCATCTACCCCCCCACCCGTCCCCCCCCTGCATCTCCCCCCCACCGACCCTCCTCCCCCTCCCTCCATCCATCTACCCTCCACCTATCCGTCCCCCGCCTGCATCTCCCCGCCACCGACCCTCCTCCCCTCCCTCCATCCATCTACCCCCCACCTACCCATCCCCCGCCTGCATCTCCCCGCCACCGACCCTCCTCCCCTCCCTCCATCCATCTACCCCCCACCTATCCGTCCCCCGCCTGCATCTACCCCCCACCAACCCTCCTCCCCTCCCTCCATCCATCTACCCCCCACCTACCCGTCCCCCGCCTGCATCTCCCCCCCAGCGACCCTCCCTCCATCCATCTACCCCCCATCTACCCGTCCCCCGCCTGCATCTCCCCGCCACCGACCCTCCTCCCCTCCCTCCATCCATCTACCCCCCACCTACCCGTCCCCCGCCTGCATCTCCCCGCCACCGACCCTCCGACCCTCCCTCCATCCATCTACCCCCCCCACCTACCCATCCCCCGCCTATATCTCCCCCCCAGCGACCCTCCCTCCATCCATCTACCCCCCACCTACCCGTCCCCCGCCTGCATCTCCCCGCCACCGACCCTCCTCCCCTCCCTCCATCCATCTACCCCCCCACCTACCCATCCCCCGCCTGCATCTCCCCCCCACCGACCCTCCTCCCCCCCTCCATCCATCTACCCCCCCACCTACCCGTCCCCCGCCTGCATCTCCCCCCCACCAACCCTCCCTCCATCCATCTACCCCCCACCTACCCGTCCCCCGCCTGCATCTCCCCCCCACCGACCCTCCGTCCCTCCCTCCATCCATCTACCCCCCACCTACCCGTCCCCCGCCTGCATCTCCCCGCCACCGACCCTCCGACCCTCCCTCCAATCTACCCCCCCCACCTACCCGTCCCCCGCCTGCATCTCCCCGCCACCGACCCTCCGACCCCTCCCTCCATCCATCTACCCCCCCACCTACCCATCCCCCGCCTGCATCTCCCCCCCCAGCGACCCTCCCTCCATCCATCTACCCCCCACCTACCCGTCCCCCGCCTGCATCTCCCCGCCACCGACCCTCCTCCCCTCCCTCCATCCATCTACCCCCCCACCTACCCATCCCCCGCCTGCATCTCCCCCCCACCGACCCTCCTCCCCCCCTCCCATCCATCTACCCCCCCACCTACCCGTCCCCCGCCTGCATCTCCCCCCCACCAAACCCTCCCTCCATCCATCTACCCCCCACCTACCCGTCCGCCCGCCTGCATCTCCCCCCCACCGACCCTCCGACCTCCCCTCCATCCATCTACCCCCCACCTACCCGTCCCCCGCCTGCATCTCCCGCCACCGACCCTCCGACCCTCCCTCCATCCATCTACCCCCCCCACCTACCCGTCCCCCGCCTGCATCTCCCCGCCACCGACCCTCCGACCCTCCCTCCATCCATCTACCCCCCACCTACCCATCCCCCGCCTGCATCTCCCCCCCAGCGACCCTCCCTCCATCCATCTACCCCCCACCTACCCGTCCCCCGCCTGCATCTCCCCGCCACCGACCCTCCTCCCCCCCTCCATCCATTTACCCCCCCACCTACCCGTCCCCCGCCTGCATCTCCCCCCCACCGACCCTCCCTCCATCCATCTACCCCCCACCTACCCGTCCCCCACCTGCATCTCCCCCCCACCGACCCTCCGACCCTCCCTCCATCCATCTACCCCCCCACCTACCCATCCCCCGCCTGCATCTCCCCCCCACCGACCCTTCGACCCTCCCTCCATCCATCTACTCCCCCACCTACCCGTCCCCCGCCTGCATCCCCCCCCACGACCCTCCCTCCATCCATCTACCCCCACCTACCCGTCCCCCGCCTGCATCTCCCCCCCACCAACCCTCCTCCCCCCCTCCATCCATCTTCCCCCCACCTACCCGTCCCCCGCCTGCATGTCCCCCGCCTGCATCTCCCCCCACCAACCCTCCCTCCATCCATCTACCCCCCACCTACCCGTCCCCCGCCTGCATCTCCCCCCCACCGACCCTCCGACCCTCCCTCCATCCATCTACCCCCCACCTACCCGTCCCCCGCCTGCATCCCCCCCACCAACCCTCCCTCCATCCATCTACCCCCCACCTACCCGTCCCCCGCCTGCATCTCCCCGCCACTGACCCTCCTCCCCTCCCTCCATCCATCTACCCCCCCTACTACCCGTACCCCACCTGCATCCCCCCCCCACCGACCCTCCCTCCATCCATCTACCCCCCACCTACCCGTCCCCCACCTGCATCTCCCCCCCACCGACCCTCCTCCCCTCCCTCCATCCATCTACCCCCCCACCTACCCGTCCCCCGCCTGCATCTCCCCCCCACCAACCCTCCCTCCATCCATCTACCCCCCACCTACCCGTCCCCCGCCTGCATCTCCCCCCCACCGACCCTCTTCCCCTCCCTCCATCCATCTACCCCCCCCACCTACCCGTCCCCCGCCTGCATCTCCCCCCCACCAACCCTCCCTCCATCCATCTACCCCCCACCTACCCGTCCCCCGCCTGCATCTCCCCCCCACCGACCCTCCGACCCTCCCTCCATCTACCCCCCACCTACCCGTCCCCCACCTGCATCTCCCCCCCACCGACCCTCCGACACTCCCCCCATCCATCTACCCCCCACCTACCCATCCCCTGCCTGCATCTCCCCCCCACCGACCCTCCGACCCTCCCTCCATCCATCTACCCCCCACCTACCCGTCCCCCGCCTGCATCTCCCCCCACCGACCCTCCTCCCCTTCCTCCATCCATCTACCCCCCACCTACCCGTCCCCCGCCTGCATCTCCCCCCACCGACCCTCTGACCCTCCCTCCATCCATCTACCCCCCCACCCGTCCCCCCCCTGCATCTCCCCCCCACCGACCCTCCTCCCCTCCCTCCATCCATCTACCCTCCACCTATCCGTCCCCCGCCTGCATCTCCCCGCCACCGACCCTCCTCCCCTCCCTCCATCCATCTACCCCCCACCTACCCATCCCCCGCCTGCATCTCCCCGCCACCGACCCTCCTCCCCTCCCTCCATCCATCTACCCCCCACCTATCCGTCCCCCGCCTGCATCTACCCCCCACCAACCCTCCTCCCCTCCCTCCATCCATCTACCCCCCACCTACCCGTCCCCCGCCTGCATCTCCCCCCCAGCGACCCTCCCTCCATCCATCTACCCCCCATCTACCCGTCCCCCGCCTGCATCTCCCCGCCACCGACCCTCCTCCCCTCCCTCCATCCATCTACCCCCCACCTACCCGTCCCCCGCCTGCATCTCCCCGCCACCGACCCTCCGACCCTCCCTCCATCCATCTACCCCCCCACCTACCCATCCCCCGCCTACATCTCCCCCCCAGCGACCCTCCCTCCATCCATCTACCCCCCACCTACCCGTCCCCCGCCTGCATCTCCCCGCCACCGACCCTCCTCCCCTCCCTCCATCCATCTACCCCCCCACCTACCCATCCCCCGCCTGCATCTCCCCCCCACCGACCCTCCTCCCCCCCTCCATCCATCTACCCCCCCACCTACCCGTCCCCCGCCTGCATCTCCCCCCCACCAACCCTCCCTCCATCCATCTACCCCCCACCTACCCGTCCCCCGCCTGCATCTCCCCCCCACCGACCCTCCGACCCTCCCTCCATCCATCTACCCCCCACCTACCCGTCCCCCGCCTGCATCTCCCCGCCACCGACCCTCCGACCCTCCCTCCATCCATCTACCCCCCCACCTACCCGTCCCCCGCCTGCATCTCCCCGCCACCGACCCTCCGACCCTCCCTCCATCCATCTACCCCCCACCTACCCATCCCCCGCCTGCATCTCCCCCCCAGCGACCCTCCCTCCATCCATCTACCCCCCACCTACCCGTCCCCCGCCTGCATCTCCCCGCCACCGACCCTCCTCCCCTCCCTCCATCCATCTACCCCCCCACCTACCCATCCCCCGCCTGCATCTCCCCCCCACCGACCCTCCTCCCCCCCTCCATCCATCTACCCCCCCACCTACCCGTCCCCCGCCTGCATCTCCCCCCCACCAACCCTCCCTCCATCCATCTACCCCCCACCTACCCGTCCCCCGCCTGCATCTCCCCCCCACCGACCCTCCGACCCTCCCTCCATCCATCTACCCCCCACCTACCCGTCCCCCGCCTGCATCTCCCCGCCACCGACCCTCCGACCCTCCCTCCATCCATCTACCCCCCCCACCTACCCGTCCCCCGCCTGCATCTCCCCGCCACCGACCCTCCGACCCTCCCTCCATCCATCTACCCCCCACCTACCCATCCCCCGCCTGCATCTCCCCCCCAGCGACCCTCCCTCCATCCATCTACCCCCCACCTACCCGTCCCCCGCCTGCATCTCCCCGCCACCGACCCTCCTCCCCCCCTCCATCCATTTACCCCCCCACCTACCCGTCCCCCGCCTGCATCTCCCCCCCACCGACCCTCCCTCCATCCATCTACCCCCCACCTACCCGTCCCCCACCTGCATCTCCCCCCCACCGACCCTCCGACCCTCCCTCCATCCATCTACCCCCCCACCTACCCATCCCCCGCCTGCATCTCCCCCCCACCGACCCTTCGACCCTCCCTCCATCCATCTACTCCCCCACCTACCCGTCCCCCGCCTGCATCCCCCCCCACGACCCTCCCTCCATCCATCTACCCCCACCTACCCGTCCCCCGCCTGCATCTCCCCCCCACCAACCCTCCTCCCCCCCTCCATCCATCTTCCCCCCACCTACCCGTCCCCCGCCTGCATGTCCCCCGCCTGCATCTCCCCCCCACCAACCCTCCCTCCATCCATCTACCCCCCACCTACCCGTCCCCCGCCTGCATCTCCCCCCCACCGACCCTCCGACCCTCCCTCCATCCATCTACCCCCCACCTACCCGTCCCCCGCCTGCATCCCCCCCACCAACCCTCCCTCCATCCATCTACCCCCCACCTACCCGTCCCCCGCCTGCATCTCCCCGCCACTGACCCTCCTCCCCTCCCTCCATCCATCTACCCCCCCTACTACCCGTACCCCACCTGCATCCCCCCCCCACCGACCCTCCCTCCATCCATCTACCCCCCACCTACCCGTCCCCCACCTGCATCTCCCCCCCACCGACCCTCCTCCCCTCCCTCCATCCATCTACCCCCCCACCTACCCGTCCCCCGCCTGCATCTCCCCCCCACCAACCCTCCCTCCATCCATCTACCCCCCACCTACCCGTCCCCCGCCTGCATCTCCCCCCCACCGACCCTCTTCCCCTCCCTCCATCCATCTACCCCCCCACCTACCCGTCCCCCGCCTGCATCTCCCCCCCACCAACCCTCCCTCCATCCATCTACCCCCCACCTACCCGTCCCCCGCCTGCATCTCCCCCCCACCGACCCTCCGACCCTCCCTCCATCTACCCCCCACCTACCCGTCCCCCACCTGCATCTCCCCCCCACCGACCCTCCGACACTCCCCCCATCCATCTACCCCCCACCTACCCATCCCCTGCCTGCATCTCCCCCCCACCGACCCTCCGACCCTCCCTCCATCCATCTACCCCCCACCTACCCGTCCCCCGCCTGCATCTCCCCCCACCGACCCTCCTCCCCTTCCTCCATCCATCTACCCCCCACCTACCCGTCCCCCGCCTGCATCTCCCCCCACCGACCCTCTGACCCTCCCTCCATCCATCTACCCCCCCACCCGTCCCCCCCCTGCATCTCCCCCCCACCGACCCTCCTCCCCTCCCTCCATCCATCTACCCTCCACCTATCCGTCCCCCGCCTGCATCTCCCCGCCACCGACCCTCCTCCCCTCCCTCCATCCATCTACCCCCCACCTACCCATCCCCCGCCTGCATCTCCCCGCCACCGACCCTCCTCCCCTCCCTCCATCCATCTACCCCCCACCTATCCGTCCCCCGCCTGCATCTACCCCCCACCAACCCTCCTCCCCTCCCTCCATCCATCTACCCCCCACCTACCCGTCCCCCGCCTGCATCCCCCCCCCCACCGACCCTCCCTCCATCCATCTACCTCCCACCTACCCGTCCCCCGCCTGCATCTCACCCCCACCGACCCTCCGACCCTCCCTCCATCCATCTACCCCCGCACCTACCCGTCCCCCGCCTGCATCTCCCGCACCACCGACCCTCCTCCCCTCCCTCCATCCATCTACCCTCCGACCTACCTACCCATCCTATCACCAAACCAACCCTCTATAATCTACCCCCATGTACCCCTACCTACCTACCTCCATTTACCCCTCCGCCTCGCCCCATACACACAACCCTCTAGCCATCTAAATATAAAAAGGAGTCATATAAAAAATGGAAACTAGGACAGATTACAAAGAATGAATATAGGCAAACAACACAGGAATGCAGGGGCAAGATTAGAAAGGCAAAGGCACAAAATGAGCTCAAACTAGCTACGGGAATAAAGGGAAACAAGAAGACTTTTTATCAATACATTAGAAGCAAGAGGAAGACCAAAGACAGGGTAGGCCCACTGCTTAGTGAAGAGGGAGAAACAGTAACGGGAAACTTGGAAATGGCAGAGATGTTTAATGACTTCTTTGTTTCGGTCTTCACCGAGAAGTCTGAAGGAATGCCTAACCTAGTGAATGCTAATGGGAAGGGGGTAGGTTTA
Organism: Chrysemys picta bellii; assembly: GCF_011386835.1. Taxonomy (NCBI): domain Eukaryota; kingdom Metazoa; phylum Chordata; order Testudines; family Emydidae; genus Chrysemys; species Chrysemys picta. The sequence continues at coordinate 143,320,787 of NC_088795.1, read as the reverse complement.
GCAGATAAAATAAAAAAAGAACAAGTTAAAAATCACTTAGAAAAGTTAGATGCCTGCAAGTCACCCGGGCCTGATGAAATGCATCCTAGAATACTCAAGGAGCTAATAGAGGAGGTATCTGAGCCTCTAGCTATTATCTTTGGAAAATCATGGGAGACGGGAGAGATTCCAGAAGACTGGAAAAGGGCAAATATAGTGCCCATCTATAAAAAGGGAAATAAAAACAACCCAGGAAACTACAGACCAGTTAGTTTAACTTTTGTGCCAGGGAAGATAATGGAGCAAGTAATTAAGGAAATCATCTGCAAACACTTGGAAGGTGGTAAGGTGATAGGGAATAGCCAGCATGGATTTGTGAAGAACAAATCATGTCAAACCAATCTGATAGCTTTCTTTGATAGGATAACGAGTCTTGTGGATAAGGGTGAAGCTGTGGATGTGGTATACCTAGACTTTAGTAAGGCATTTGATACGGTCTCGCATGATATTCTTATCGATAAACTAGGCAAATACAATTTAGATGGGGCTACTATAAGGTGGGTGCATAACTGGCTGGATAACTGTACTCAGAGAGTTGTTATTAATGGTTCCCAATCCTGCTGGAAAGGCATAACGAGTGGGGTACCGCAGGGGTCTGTTTTGGGACCGGCTCTGTTCAATATCTTCAATCAACGACTTAGATATTGGCATAGAAAGTACGCTTATTAAGTTTGCAGATGATACCAAACTGGGAGGGATTGCAACTGCTTTGGAGGACAGGGTCATAATTCAAAATGATCTGGACAAATTGGAGAAATGGTCTGAGGTAAACAGGATGAAGTTTAACAAAGACAAATGCAAAGTGCTCCACTTAGGAAGGAAAAATCAGTTTCACACATACAGAATGGGAAGAGACTGTCTAGGAAGGAGTACGGCAGAAAGGGAACTAGGGGTTATAGTGGACCACAAGCTAAATATGAGTCAGGTATCTAAAAGGGTGTCATAAGGAGGAGGGAGAAAACTTGTTCACCTTAGCCTCTAAGGATAGAACCAGAAGCAATGGGTTTAAACTGCAGCAAGGGAGGTCTAGGTTGGACATTAGGAAAAAGTTCCTAACTGTCAGGGTGGTTAAACACTGGAATAAATTGCCTAGGGAGGTTGTGGAATCTCCATCTCTGGAGATATTTAAGAGTAGGTTAGATAAATGTCTAACAGGGATGGTCTAGACAGTATTTGGTCCTGCCATGCGGGCAGGGGACTGGATTTGATGACCTCTCGAGGTCCCTTCCAGTCCTAGAATCTATGAATCTATGAATCTGCCCCCTCACTGTCCCCCCCAAGCCCCTCTGGGCCTAGCCTGGGATGGGGGGTGATTCAGAGCTCACCAGGGCCCGGACGGCGGCCCCCCTCCCACTCCTGCATTCCCACGGGCTCAGGGGAGGCAGGTCCTTGCTGTCCCGCCCCTCCATGCCCAGGCTGGGGCGCCCGTCAGAGCAGGGGCCCGGTCTGTGGGCCATTGGCGGGGAACAGTCTGGGCAGGACACAGCATGCCAGCCCAGAGCTGCCCCCCACAGGCCTCCCACCATGGGGGAGGAGGAAATGGCATCCCAAGAGCAGGCCAATGAAACAACGGCCACCAAGGATGATTTCCTGGCCATCCAATGGGCTCGAGGCCTCGGGGGAGACTGATCACCCACCAGTCCCTGGCCACCCAGACCCCCAGTAACTCCCAGAATCCCCCAGGGCGGGGAGAGGCAGTGCTGCCTAGCAGTTACACCAGCAGGTTCCACTCCCACCTCTGCCACCCACTCGCTCTCTGGCCCTGGGCACGTCACTCGTCCCTCCCGCCACCGTGGCCGAGCGATGGCGGAGCAGGTGAGCGTGGCTGGGAGTGCCCTGCCCGGCCCGGCCGTGCCCCTCACCTGTGTAGACGAATCGGCCAGGCGCTCCCTTGCAGAACTGCTTCGACTTGTAGGAGAGCGTCACCTCCACCACGCCGGGGATGTGGCGGGGCGGCGTCTGCACCCGGATGGCGTGAGGGGTGATTAGCTGCAAGGGGCAGGAGAGAGGGGGGATGAGCCCATGGGCAGTGGGGGGGGGCAGATGATGACCGGGGGGCAATGGGGGGGTGATTAAGGCCCTGATTCAGGTGCAGAGTCACTCTTCTCACCCTGCGCCCCCAGGGCTGAGCCCAGCCGGCTCCCCCGGCCTCTCAAGCTCACAGACTAGCCAGTGCAAGGACCCGTCGCTGGCCAGCCAGGGGCACGAGGAGGCCCCATCACAGCCCCCCGTCATGGGGAGCCCATCGCCAGGCCCTCTGCCCTCACCCAGCTCCCAAGGCCAGGCTGGGCCGGGGCTCCCGCCGGGGCAGGGGCTGAGCCCTGGGCCAGGAGTGGCCTGGCGCTGGGAGATGGGCGGGAGGGATCGGGTGGGGCCGGAGCTCTGAAGGGAGCCTGGCTCCACACCTCAGGGTGCTGCACAACACAAGGCCGGGCCCCTTGGCCTTGACCCACAGCTACCCCTGGCCCAGCCCGAAGGGGCCCTGCCTGGCGCAGTGGTGGGAGGCCTCAGGCTGGACAGAGGCGCGGGGGGCGGAGAGGCACCGGGGGAAGGGGGCCCCGCGCTCGCCCACCTCGCTCCACACCAGCATGGTGCCAAAGACGACCTGCAGCCCGTCAAAGAAGTTGTCGCCGATGACGATGACAGTGGCGCCGCCCGTCGTCCACCCTTCGCTGGGGCTGATGGCCTTGATGCAGGGGGTGGCTGCTGCAGGCGGGGAGGGAGAGACAGGGCGTCATCACGGGGAGAGCCGGGACGTGGAGGAGGAGAAAGCAAGTGAGGAGAGAGCAGGGATAGGATGGGAGATAGATAGATAGATAGATAGATAGATAGATAGATAGATAGATAGATAGGAGGGGTGTGAATGGGGATCGAAGGACAGAGGGAGGGGGGAGAATGGGGACGGATGGATGCAGAGGTGGAAGGACAGGCGGAGGGGTGTGTATGGGGGCAGATGGATGGAGGGACGGAAGGACGGAGGAAGGGTGTGTATGGGGCTGGATGGACAGAGGGGTGTGATGGAGGGATGAGAATGGGGAGAGATGGATGGATGGATGGATGGAGGGGTGTATATGGGGGTGGAAGGATGGAGAGTGTGTAGTGGGACGGATGGAGGGAGGGGTGGATGGAAAGACGGATGGAGGGGTGTGTATGGGGAGGGATGGATGGAGGGAGGGGAGTGTATGGGGAGGGATGGATGGAGGGATGGAGGAAGGGGTGTGATGGGGGTGGAAGGATGGAGGGTGTGTAGGGGGATGGAGGGAGGGAGGGGGGCAGATGGACTTCCTGAGGGCAGCAGGGCTGGGACACCAGTTCCCTGTGGGAACGGCAAAGCTTCCCCCGGGGCTGGGGCTGGGGGGAGCTCTAGAGTGGGGCTCTGCGCGGGGCCGCTGGGCACTCCCGGCCCCAGAGAGGGTCTCGCCTGCCGGGCCCGGGGGGTCAGCGCTGGGGGAGACACAGACGCCGAGGCCGGGGGTTTGCCAGCTGGGACCTGCAGTTCCACAGAGGCCGTAATGTAGCCCGGCTGGGGGGCCTGGCCCCCAAATGCCAGTGGGGGTAGGGTGGGGAATGAACAGAGGGTGGACTTGTGGGGTGTCACAGCAGCTGCAGCGGGGAGAGGTCCCAGGGCCCGGCGGGCGAGTGGAGGTTCGGTGGTGGGACGGGGACGGACACACACTTCCCCAGGGACCTGTGCAAGGGCCAGCGTCAGGGAGCATGCGCTGGGCTCCTGGTACCAGCCCTGGCAGGCTGGGAGGGAGGGTGCGAGGGTGTCCTGCAGGCCTGCGCCTGGGGTGTCCTGGGCTTGGGGTGTCCTGTGGGTCTGGGCCTGGGGTTCTGGGGGCACTCAGTGTTACCAGGTGCCCAGAGCACCCCCCCGGGGCCAGCAGCGCTGACAGTGAGTGCTGTACAGGGAGCGGTGTGTTTGGGGTGATGTACAGGTCCCCCCCATCTGTCCCAGAGCAGCCTGCGCTGGGCAACTGCCATCAACAGGGCACGTTGCCCTGCTCCAGCGGAGCCCGCGGTGAGACGTGCTGGCCGCTAGCCGGGAACTTGGGGCTGCCCCGTTTTCGGCATCGCGCCTGTGGGCAGCTGGGCCGTGGCAGGTTTGGGGCAGGGAGCAGCAAGCCCTCAGGGAGCTGACAGGGTCGTTCACAGGGCAGCGCTGTGGGATTTGGTGCCAGGCCGTTTCTAGGGCGCATGGCGTCTGTCGGATCCTCTGCAATGCAGGGCATCGTGCCCGCAGAGCCGGCTGGCTGCTTCCGGGGGACGGGCCTTGCCCGGGCCCAGCCGCCCATGGGGAGTGTGCAGGGGCCGGGTCTTGGGGAGGGCTCGCGTTGCTTTTATTTTGGGGTGGGGTGCTGGTTTCTGGCTCAGGCCTTGTGATCACAAGGGGAAATGGAGCTCACGGCTGTGCAATGCTGAGGAGGCCCGTGCGAGGGGAGCATTCACGGGACTGCTGGGCGGGTTGTGTCTCTCGGGGCCTGGGCTGGGCAGGGCGGGACCCCACGTGCTCTGGCATGGCTGCTCCATTGCCCATGGGGTGCGCTTGGAGCTGCTCTCTGAGGCCGTTTCAGGGCTCCGCCACTCCATGCCCGGAGACCCCCTGCACGCTTAGCTGGGGCCACCCCCTGCAATGTCCCAAAGCGGCTGCTCGTTCTGAGCCCCCCGCTCCCGGTGTGCAGCAGAGGGCTGGTGTGACGTTATGGACATGAACTGGGACCATATAGATCATTGTTGCAACCAAGGCCCTTTAGTGGCACCAGATCTTGTATAAAGGGCGCCAAATAAGATGTCTAAGCTTGTGCTTCAATACGTCTGTTAGTCTATAAGGTGCCACAGGACTCTGTCACTTTTTAAGACAAGGTGATGGTTGGCTGGTTATGATTACGCTATCTGGGTGCATAGAGCATTTTTGTATTTGAAGCTATAAGTATTGGCTCTAGACTGTCGGTATTTCAAACTTGTGCTATACTTCTGGAAACATCCTAGACAAGTTGGTGTGAGCTCTGCCTAGCCTGCTTGATGGCCTATTAAGGACCATCAGCTATACAATGGACCCATGGAGAGAAGGCAGATATGCCTTGTAACTAGCAAGGCAGGGACTGGCCCATGGACAGAAGGTTTTTCCAGGCCGTGTGCTGGACAGCTTGTCTTTGGAGCAAAGAAAGACCACATGGCAAGAGAATATAAAAAGCTGCTGCAGCTCCTCCATCTTGTCTTCAATCCTGCTTCTTACCTCTGGAGGGACTTTGCTACAAACTGAAGCTTTGAACAAAGGACTGAGGACCCATCCCAGCGGGGGATGTATTCCAGAGACTTGATTTGAACCTGCAGTTTATTCCATCGCCGCTGCAAGCCTGAACCAAGAACTTTGCCATTACTGTATGTAATTGATTCCATTTAACCAATTCTAACTCTCATCTCTATCTTTTTCCTTTTATGAATAAACCTTTAGATTTTAGATTCTAAAGGATTGGCAGCAGCGTGATTTGTGGGTAAGATCTGATTTGTATATTGACCTGGGTCTGGGGCTTGGTCCTTTGAGATCGGGAGAACCTTTTCTCTTTTACTGGGGTATTGGTTTTCATAACTATTCATCCCCATAACAAGTGGCACTGGTGGTGATACTGGGAAACTGGAGCGTCTAAGGGAATTGCTGGTGTGACTTGCGGTTAGCCAGTGGGGTGAGACCGAAGTCCTCCTATTCTGGCTGGTTTGGTTTGCCTTAGAGGTGGAGAAACCCCAGCCTTGGGCTGTAACTGCCCTGTTTGAGCAATTTGTCCTGAGTTGGCACTCTCAGTTGGGTCCCGCCAGAACCGCATCATTACAGCTGGATGCTCCGGCAGAGCTCGGGGGGCGCTCACCTTCGGAGGGGTCCAGCCGTCGCGCCCGGCGCCCGTGCTTCGAGTTGTTGTGGACGAACATGTTATCGGACACCGCCAGGACATGCCCGTCCACGTTCACCGTCGTTGACACCACCACCTGGGAGCCAAGAACATCTCAGCGTTACGCCAGCCGCGCGGCAGGAGAGCCAGGCCAGACAGAGACCCCGGCATCCTGGTGCACTGGGCGGCACGGGGCCCCCGCGGCAGCTCTCAGGGACCCATCCCCAGTTTGGTACATTGCCTGTACCCCGAGAGTACAAACTACAGGGCACAGGCTGATCAGGGCAGGGGTAGAGTCCCCCCCAAAATGGGACAGCCCATCCCACCACAGAGTCCTTGGAAACCCCCTAAACGGGGCAGTCCATCTCACCATATTGTCCTTGGAAACCCCCCCAAACGGGACAGCCCATCCCACCACAGAGTCCTTGGAAACCCCCCAAACGGGACAGCCCATCTCACCATATTGTCCTTGGAAACCCCCCCAAACGGGACAGCCCATCCCACCACAGAGTCCTTGGAAACCCCCCCAAACGGGAAAGCCCATCTCACCATATTGGCCTTGGAAACCCCCCCAAATGGGACAGCCCATCTCACCATATTGTCCTTGGAAACCCCCCCAAACGGGACAGCCCATCCCACCACAGAGTCCTTGGAAACCCCCCAAAATGGGACAGCCCATCTCACCATATTGTCCTTGGAACCCCCCCCCAAACGGGACAGCCCATTGCACCATATTGTCCTTGGAAACCCCCCCAAACGGGACAGCCCATCCCACCACAGTCCTTAGAACCGCCCCCCAATGGGGCAGCCCATTGCATCGCAGCGTCGGTCGAACCCGCCCCCCAATGGGGCAGTCCCAGGCACTGCACGGCCCCTGAATGCCAGCCGTGGCCCAGCCCTCTCGGGCGGGGAGGGGGGGAGGTGTGCCATTACTGGGGGCTAAGTACCAGGGTCTGACGCTACTTAGGCGATGGCCCATGTCACCCACTGGTGCATTGTGGGAAAGCTGAGAAGGGAGGTTCTGGGGTTCTGGGGAACGGGAGCTTCTCAGGCCTGAACCCTGAGCCGCGGCAACCCCCTGCTGCCATGCGCCCTGCGGAGCCAGCCTGGACGTTATGGACATGAACTGGGACCGTATAGATCACTGTTACAACCAAAGTCCTCCAGTGGCACCAAATCTTGTACAAGGGAGGTCAAGTGAGGTGTCTTTGAAAAGGTTGTAGTTTGCTGGTTAGGATGATGCTGTCTGTATGTGTGTATCATTTCTGTATTTGAAGTATGAATATTATCTATGTACTTGTATCTCAATGTGTTTGATTCTAAGTAGCTCCAGTGAAGCATTTGGTCAGCTTCTTGAGGAAGGAATTTTCAGAATAAGTGCCCAATTATGAAACTCTTAATTGACAATAGACCTTGGCAGACTCCAATCCACATCCGAGGAGCTTTCCTGGGAACTTTCAAGGCAGCATGTGAGCAGTGGCTGCTCTACCTGTAAAGAACTGAGTCATGCATGGACATGTGACTTGCTCAGGTGACTGCAAACTCCACCTTGCTGCTGTGATTTTCCACAGTAAAAACAAAGGGGTCCTTCCACATGGCAGAGAATATAAAAGGCCCTGGGAAGATCCTCCATTTTGTCTTCAATCCTGCTTCTTACCTCTGGAGGGACTTTGCTACAAACAGAAGCTCTACACAAAGGACTTAATGACCCATCCCAGCTGGGGATGTTCCAGAGACTTGATTTGAACCTGCAGTTTATTCCATCACTGCTACAAGCCTGAACCAAGAACTTTGCCATTACTCAGAGGGGTAGCTGTGTTAGTCTGAATCTGTAAAAAGCAACAGAGGGTCCTGTGGCACCTTTGAGACTAACAGAAGTACTGGGAGCATAAGCTTTTCGTGGGTAAGAACCTCACTTCTTCAGATGCAAGTCTGCAAGCTTATGCTCCCAGTACTTCTGTTAGTCTCAAAGGTGCCACAGGACCCTCTGTTGCTTTTTGCCATTACTGTATGTAATTGATTCCATTTAACCGATTCTAGCTCTCATCTCTATCTTTTCCTTTTATGAATAAACCTTTAGATTTTAGATTCTAAAGGATTGGCAGCAGCGTGATTTGTGGGTAAGATCTGATTTGTATATTGACCTGGGTCTGGGGCTTGGTCCTTTGGGATCAGCAGAACCTTTTTTCTTTTACTGGGGTATTGGTTTTCATAACCATTCGTCCCCACAACGAGTGACACTGGTGCTGATACTGGGAAACTGGAGTGTCTAAGGGAATTGCTTGTGAGACTTGTGGTTAGCCAGTGGGTGAGACCGAAGTCCTCTCTGGCTGGCTGGTTTGGTGTGCAAAGGACCCCCAGCTTTGGGCTGTAACTGCCCTGCTCTAAGCAATTTGTCCTGAATTGATACTCTCAGGAGTGTCCGGCCGAAGGCCGCTTCGTTACACCAGGGTCAGCGTTCCAGGGGCCGAGGGGGCCGGGCCAGCTCCAGCCCCCAGCCTGGCTGCCAGCTCTCCTCCCTGCCCCCACCTACTCGCTGGCTCGTCGGGGTGGCGGGCTTGGCTGCTCTCCCAGGAGCCGCGGCGCTATGCAAATTGGATGGGTTGTTAATCATGTAAAAATGTCACAATTATCATATCTTTCCGAGAGGCCCTAATGAAGGCGCCGCGCTGGGTGTGAGCTGGGGAGACGGGCCAGAGCCGCCGTCTCCGCCTGCCGAGCTGCACCCGCCGGGCACCATGGGGGAGCTGGGCATGGCAGGCCAGAGGGGGCTTGCGAAGCGATGCAGGGGCAGGGCTGGCGTACCTGGGAGAGATGCGGGGCTGTTCTCCTGCTAACGAGCCCTCGCCCTGTGATACAACGGGGGGTGCTGTGATGAGGGTATGTACCCCTCTGGCTGGGAGAGCCAACAGGGAACGGTGACGCTACGCACAGTGGGCCCTGGCTCTGCCACTGCACTGTGGGTGACTGTAAGTCACTTAACTGTTCATGCCTCAGTTTCCCCATCTGTGAAATGTGAGAACTGCAGAAGAATGGAGGACGAGAGATACCAGCGAACACTTTGGGGTTACAGCTCCCTGGCAGTCTGACACAGTGCGGATGGTAGAACAGGAACAGCTGCCCCAGGGTGTCCAATACAATTGACTGCCCCCATCCTACCCAACGAACCACAGCACGCCTTGGCCAAAGCCCTGGTCCCTCCAGAATCCAGCTTCCCGACTGCCCCATTCCTGCGGGGAGGGGGGGGGGGGAGAGGGGCACAGCCACCCGGCCCAACGCAGCTCAGTCCGGTGAGCTTGGGAGCACAGCTGGGGCCTCGGACACACGGCTCCCAAGACTCTGCGGTGCCCTGGGCTGGCAGGCCCGCCGATGCCCCCAGGAGCTGGCGATGGTGCCAGGCTGGGTATTCACATGGTCTCCAATGTCAGAATCACCCTGGCACGGCTCAGAGGGGACAGGCAGACAGACAAACCCCCTCCCCACCCCGGAGGACGGCCCGCCGGGCACAGCAGAGACTGCCTCTGCCTCCAACACTGCAGTGCTGCCCTCCGACCCCATGTAACGCCACGAGCAGCAGAGACAGAGACGTCCCCAAACCACCCCTCCCCCAGGCAGCTGGGCACCCCACCAGCTGCTGCACTGAGCCAGCCGAGGGGCTAATGGAAGGGGGAAGGTGCCGCTTTTCGCTGCTTCCGTCTGGGCTGGGGCGAGGGGGCAGGTAAGCAGCTCCAAGGAGAGCAACGGTGCCAGAATCCAGCGAGATCAGACAGTGGAGTCACTCCGGGGGGCGCTCCCAACTCCCCTAGGCCCTTCAGAAACTCCTACAGCTCTCAGGCGCTCAGAGGTGGCGGTGACACCCCCCCCCCCCCCCCCCGAGAGCGGAGAACCAAATCCCGCTCCGGTGGGGCTCTCAGCCGGCCAGCCCATTCCCTGGGGCTGCGCCCGGTGCACACAGCCAGCAATGGGGGAGACCCAGCGAGAGGGCGCTGTATCTCGCTTCGCTTTGCTCCGAGCCTGGTTAGAATCAGAGCCGAAGTCCTGCCCCCCAAACCCCAGGACTCCACCTTGGCCAGGGGGTAACGGGGCCGCAGCGTCCCAGCTGGCCCGGGGAACGAGGGAATGGCCCGGATGGGGTTTGTCAGCTGGTCCGGCGGTGGGTTTTAACCCCCTCCCTGCCGCCGGGCCGCGTGCAGGCTGGGAGCCGTCGCTGCGTGGATCTATTGGTGGGTTTGGTGCTGGTGAGAGGAGCCGGCTATGGCCCGGAGAGCAGAGGACCCATCATTCCCAGCCCCACATATGCTGGTTCTCTGGGGATCCCCAGAGCAGGCCTGGCTGCAGTCTCTGCAATGAGCGAGGACACAGGCCTGGCCACGTCAGACCGCGGGGATCCCCTGGGGGAGCAGGGTTCTCAGCCCGATGCCCCCTTTCCCCCCACCCAGGGGGCGGGCAGCGGGGGCCTGGCTGGAGGCCTGACTGTGACGTTATTGATATAATCTGGGACCATATAGATCATTGTTGCAACCAAGGTCCTGTAGTGGCACCCAAATCTTGTATAAAGGGGGTCAAATGGGGTGTCTAGGACAAGGTTATGGTTTACTGGTTATGATTATGCTGTCTATATGTGTGTATCACTTTTGTAGTCGAAGTTATGAATATTGGCTCTGTACTGTCTGTATGGCAAACTTATGCTATGCTTCTGGGTGACATCCCAGACAAGCTGAGATTAGCTCTGCCTAGCCTGCTTGATGGCCCATTAAGGACCATCAGCTATACAATGGACCCATTGAGAAAAGGCAGATACGCCTTGTAACTCAGCAAAGTATGCAGGGACTGGCCCATGGACTCCAGACTCCATGTTGCTGTAATTTTCCACGGTAAGAACAAAGGTGTTCTTACACCTGGAAAAGACTATATAAGGCTGATGCCTCATCTCCATCTTGTCTTCAATTCTGCTTCACACCTCTGGAGGAACTTTGCTACAAGCTGAAGCTTTGAACAAAGGACTGAGGACCCATCCCAGCGGGGGATGTATTCCAGAGACTTGATTTGAACCTGCAGTTTATTCCATCGCTGCTGCAAGCCTGAACCAAGAACTTTGCCGTTACTGTATGTAATTGATTCCATTTAACCAATTCTAACTCTCATCTCTATCTTTTTCCTTTTATGAATAAACCTTTAGATTTAGATTCTAAAGGATTGGCAACAGCGTGATTTGTGGGTAAGATCTGATTTGTATATTGACCTGGGTCTGGGGCTTGGTCCTTTGGGATCAGGAGAACCTTTTTCTTTTACTGGGGTATTGGTTTTCATAACCATTTGTCCCCATAACGAGTGGTACTGGTGGTAATACTGGGAAACTGGAGTGTCTTAGGAGATTGCTTGTGAGACTTGCAGTTAGCCAGTGGGGTGAGACTGAAGTCCTCTTAGTCTGGCTGGTTTGGTTTGCCTTAGAGGTGGAAAAAACCCCAGCCTTGGGCTGTAACTGCCCTATTTGAGCAATTTGTCCTGAGTTGGCACTCTCAGTTGGGTTCCCCCAGAACCGCATTGTCACAGTGGCGTAGTCGTGCTTGGATCCACAGAACCAGGTCAATCAAGCTTTGGGTCAGAACCCCACGCTATCCAAATTTGAATTTTGGGATTGAGAGTTTTGGTTGGTTAAAGAGCTGCTGCAATGGCTGAGCAAAGAGCATATGAGGGACTTGGCAAAAAAGCCCTGGAAAATTTGTGTTCAGAAAAGAGGATAAGCTTTAGAAAGAAAGCTACAAATCAAGAACTGAGAAATCTGTTAATAGCCAGTGATCAGGGGGCAAGAGCACAGCCCTTACCTGAGGCTGCAGAAGAGGCAGAAAAAATTAGAGTGCAAAGGGCGACAAGTAAACTGCAATTTGAGCATGAACAGAAGCTAGCAGATCTTCGATTGCTGGAGAAGCAAAAAATAGCAGAGTTAGAGAAAGAGGCTGCTGAGAGAGAGAAAGAAGCCGATCAAAGAAAGAAGGAGGCTGATGAGAGAGAAGAGAGAGCTCGTAAGGGACGTCTAGAGCTGCTCGCTGCTGAGCAGGAGACTCACAAGATGGAACAGGAGACGGCCAGACTTCAGCTCCAAGTAATGGAAGAGCGGAGAAAGTCATCCCCACCTGGTACTCCACTTCCCCCCCGCCATGAGAAAAACTGGGAAAGGATGTGTCCCATTTACAATGATACTGAGGATATAGAGGAGTTTTTGTCTACCTTTGAACGCCTCTGCAATCTGTACCAGATCCCTGAGGGTCAGCGAATGCCTGTCCTGCTGACCAGACTGACTGGAAAAGCCAGGGAGGTATTTAATGACTTGGGGGAACAAGAAGCCTTAGATTATGGGCGGTTTAAAGATTCTGTGTTAAGGCGATTCAAGGTTACTCCTGAATCTTACAGAGTTAAGTTTAGAGAGTTTAAAATGCCTAAGGATTGTACTTTTGTCGAATGTGCTCATAAGCTGATGGGTTTTGTTAAAAAGTGGGTTGTGGGAGCCAAGGCGCATGGGAGTTTTGAAAAATTGCTGGATTTAATAACTTTGGAACAGTTCTTAGATATTGTGCCTGACCATGTGAGAGCAGCTGTGTGTGACAGGGACCCTGAGTCAGTCCTACGGGCAGCAGAGATTGCGGATGCCCATACCCAAAACAGGGCTCGAGAAGGGTGTAAAATCCCGGGGAAAACTAATCACCATTCTCCCCAGTTCAAGAGGAGGGAAGGGTTTAAAAGTAAATCTGTCCCTGACTCTTCTAGAGGAGTTCAAGGGGGCCCGGAGGGTAGGAACTCTCATCCCAAGACGGAACAGGTTACATGCTATCACTGTGGTATGCTGGGCCACATGAGACCAGATTGCCCCACCCTGAAGGGCAGCCCAAAGCCAGCAACCCCAAATGCCATGATAAATGCCAATTCCATTACCCTGAGCACTCAGGCTGAACCAAGCCACAACAGCTCCACCTTAAGTTCAGGTGCAAGCACAGCAGTAGCTAATGTTAACCCCATCGTCTCCAGTGGCATGGGAGGAGGTGATAAGCTCACCAGTTATGTCAGGACTGAGGCGTGGCAGGGGAGTGAGAGGTTTATCATGGAGGCAAAGGTCAATGATGTTGAATGCACGGGATGGCGAGACACTGGCTCGGATGTAACTATAGTCAAGGGACATCTGGTGAAGCCGGAGGACATGCTGCCGGGGGAGTATGTGACGGTAGTGGCGTTATCCGAGTACTCTGTGGACCTGCCGATGGCTAGAATCCACCTGGAGTGGGATGGCTTTAAAGGGGATGTGAAGGCTGCTGTCCGGGATTTGATTCCGGCTGATGTGTTGGTAGGAAATAACATATTGGGGGCGCCGGGCCAAGTGAATGTAGTGACCAGGTCACAGAAAGAATTTGGGGCTGGGGCGGATACCCTGCCCGATGGCAGTGAGGGGGGCAGCAAACAGACAGAGAGTGCCTCTCAAGATGGATCAGGTGAGGGTTTGTCTGAAATATCAGAGATGACTCTGAATCCAAACAAAACCCAGAGTGAATTCATTGTGGCTCAGCAGAGTGATGTATCTCTAGAGAGGGCCAGGAATGATGCTCAGAGTCAGGTCCCAGCCTGTGAAGAGAGAGGCAGGTTTTTTATGCAGGATGGGCTGTTGTATAGGGAACCACCTAGGGGAAAGAAGAATTCCCAAGCAGCAGCTCACAAACAGCTTGTGGTACCTGAGAGTTACCGCAATGATTTGTTGAAGTTGGCTCATGATAGTCCCTTTGCAGGTCATCTGGGTATAGGCAAAACGTGTGACAGGCTAGAGCAGAATTTCTACTGGCCTCACCTTTCGGGGTCAGTGAGAGATTACTGCAGGAGCTGTGAGCTGTGCCAGAAGCGTAAGGGGTTAAGGGGGCCTAGCAAGGTGCCCCTCCAGCCTCTGCCCATTATTGGGGAGGCTTTTGCCAGAGTAGCTGTGGATATTGTGGGGCCACTCCCAAAACCTTCCAGAAATGGGAAGAAATACATCCTGGTGTTGGTAGATTTTGCTACCAGATATCCGGAGGCTGTAGCCTTGGCTAATATCGAGGCAGAGACGGTGGCAGTGGCCTTGTTCTCTATTTTTAGCAGAGTGGGTTTTCCCAAGGAAATATTGTCGGACCGTGGGTCTAACTTTATGTCTGTGGTTTTCAAACAGTTGTGGGAGTTATGTGGGGTGAAGCACCTGAAAGCCGCTCCCTACCACCCCCAGACTAATGGTCTAGTGGAGAGGTTCAATGGAACCCTGAAATCTATGTTGAAGATGTATGTGGATAGACGCCAGAATGACTGGGATGTTATGCTGCCATATCTATTGTATGCATACAGGAGTGTGCCCCAAGAGTCTACAGGATTTGCTCCATTTGAACTGCTCTATGGGAGGCAGGTCCGGGGGCCCCTAGATTTGGTTCGTGACTCGTGGGAAGGTAATGTGGAGGAGGCAGAGCAGCCGGTGGCCGAGTATGTGGCTCAATTCAAGGAGAGTTTGCAGGAGATGATGAAGTTGGTTGAGCAGAATCTGAAAGAGAGCCAGGATACGCAGAAAGCCTGGTATGACAGAGATGCTAAAGAGAGAGCGTTTGAAATAGGGGACATGGTGTTGGTGCTAGATCCTGTCAGGAAGAACAAAATGAAAGATGTTTGGTCTGGACCCATGGAGGTAGTGGAAAGGATTAATGAGGTTACCTATGATGTGAGGAAGCCCCAGGTCCAGGGAAGTGTGCAGACAGTACATGTGAACAGAATGAAGGCCTACCATGCAAGGGAGGTAAATGTGAACACAATCTGTTATGCTGAGGAAGAGGCAGGGTCCGCCCCTTTAATTGACATGGTTGCTGAAAGCCAGGAGGAGACGCCTCTCGAGAGCATTGAGATGGGGGAGGATTTAACCCCCCCTCAAAGAAAGGAATTGCTGATGCTGTTAAAACACCATAAGCGAACTTTCTCCAATAGGCCAGGGCTCACAGATAGGATGACACACTCCATTCAGACGGTGGGTCCCCGCCCAGCCCCTAGCAGAGCTTACAGGGCCAAGGGAGAGATGCAAAGACAGATCCAGGAAGAGGTGGAGAGCATGTTGACAATGGGAATAATCACCAGATCCCAGAGCCCCTGGGCCTCTCCCATTGTGATGGTGCCAAAAAAGGATAAGACCATGAGGTTTTGTGTGGATTACAGGAAGCTAAATGCTATCACCCAGCCTGACCCTTACCCCACACCCAGAATAGAGGATCTATTGGATACACTGGGAGGGGCAAGGTTTATAAGCACCCTGGACCTGACTAAGGGGTACTGGCAAATACCCCTAGATGCCGAGGCACAAGGAAAATCCGCTTTCATAGTGGAATCGGGCTTATATGAGTTCAAAGTGCTGCCCTTTGGGATGCGAAATTCAGGGGCTACGTTCATGAGACTTATAAATGAGGTCCTACGGGGATTAGAATCTTTCGCGAGGGCCTATATAGATGACCTGGCCGTATTCAGCAGTTCGTGGCAAGATCACCTGAACCACATAGGGATTGTGCTGCACCGGCTCAGGGAGGCCAATCTAACGGTTAAGGTTTCTAAATGCAGAATGGGAGCTGCTGAGGTGACCTACCTGGGGCACAGGGTGGGCAATGGGCAACTGCGCCCAGAGCCTGTAAAGGTAGAGGCCATTAAAAACTGGCCAACCCCTAGAACTAAAAAGCAGGTCCAATCCTTCATTGGTCTGGCCAACTATTACAGGAGATTTGTGCAGGGATTCAGCGACATTGTTGCTCCCATCACAGACCTGACGAAAAAGGAAAAACCAGACCGGGTGCTGTGGACGGAGGCCTGTGAGCAGGGTTTTCAAAGCATAAAGAGCGCTTTGGCCAAAGAGCCTATTTTGGCCAGCCCAGATTTTGAAAAGCCTTTTTTACTATGTACAGACGCTTCCAATATTGGGCTGGGGGCAGTGCTGATGCAAGAGGGGGAAGGAGGGAAGAGACATCCCGTGGCATATCTAAGTAAGAAATTGTCCCTCACTGAGCAAAATTACGCTACCATTGAAAAGGAATGTTATGCCATTGTCTGGGCTGTCAAGCAACTTAAGCCCTATTTGTACAATAAAAAATTCACTGTGTTGAGTGATCATGCCCCTCTGGTCTGGCTGCACAGGGCCAAAGGCAACAACTCCAGATTGCTGCGTTGGAGTTTAGCCCTTCAGGAGTATGAAATGGATATAGTCCACATAAGGGGAAAGGAAAATATTGTAGCTGATGCATTGTCCAGAGTGGAGAGCTCTTAGGATGCAGTCGGCGATGTTTGTGACATCCCTTCCTGCATCAATTTTGCGTTGGGGGTGTGACGTTATTGATATAATCTGGGACCATATAGATCATTGTTGCAACCAAGGTCCTGTAGTGGCACCCAAATCTTGTATAAAGGGGGTCAAATGGGGTGTCTAGGACAAGGTTATGGTTTACTGGTTATGATTATGCTGTCTATATGTGTGTATCACTTTTGTAGTCGAAGTTATGAATATTGGCTCTGTACTGTCTGTATGGCAAACTTATGCTATGCTTCTGGGTGACATCCCAGACAAGCTGAGATTAGCTCTGCCTAGCCTGCTTGATGGCCCATTAAGGACCATCAGCTATACAATGGACCCATTGAGAAAAGGCAGATACGCCTTGTAACTCAGCAAAGTATGCAGGGACTGGCCCATGGACTCCAGACTCCATGTTGCTGTAATTTTCCACGGTAAGAACAAAGGTGTTCTTACACCTGGAAAAGACTATATAAGGCTGATGCCTCATCTCCATCTTGTCTTCAATCCTGCTTCACACCTCTGGAGGAACTTTGCTACAAGCTGAAGCTTTGAACAAAGGACTGAGGACCCATCCCAGCGGGGGATGTATTCCAGAGACTTGATTTGAACCTGCAGTTTATTCCATCGCTGCTGCAAGCCTGAACCAAGAACTTTGCCGTTACTGTATGTAATTGATTCCATTTAACCAATTCTAACTCTCATCTCTATCTTTTTCCTTTTATGAATAAACCTTTAGATTTAGATTCTAAAGGATTGGCAACAGCGTGATTTGTGGGTAAGATCTGATTTGTATATTGACCTGGGTCTGGGGCTTGGTCCTTTGGGATCAGGAGAACCTTTTTCTTTTACTGGGGTATTGGTTTTCATAACCATTTGTCCCCATAACGAGTGGTACTGGTGGTAATACTGGGAAACTGGAGTGTCTAAGGAGATTGCTTGTGAGACTTGCAGTTAGCCAGTGGGGTGAGACTGAAGTCCTCTTAGTCTGGCTGGTTTGGTTTGCCTTAGAGGTGGAAAAAACCCCAGCCTTGGGCTGTAACTGCCCTATTTGAGCAATTTGTCCTGAGTTGGCACTCTCAGTTGGGTTCCCCCAGAACCGCATTGTCACACTGACCAAGCCCCCGCTATCCAGCCCCAGCCCCGGCACCTGAGATACAGTGCCGAGCTGCTGGGCCGGGGCCCCTGTCCCGGGGGAAGGGGGTTCACCTGGAAGCGGCGCATGTCCCGGGGGTTCCCCGCGTTCTTCAGGCAGTTCTGGTTGCACTTGAGGAAGAACTTGAGGAAAAACCTGAGAGAAAAGAGGAGAAATCCAGATATTTAATGTGTGTGTGTGGAGGGGGCTGTCCTACTGGTCCCCCAGCCTATGGCTTCACCCCCCTTCCTCCCCATCCCACCTCCCCAACACATCTCCTCCCATCCCACTCTGCCTGCCCCATCCCACATGGCCCCTAGGGAGATCCGTGCCCACCGAGCAGGGGCAGAGCCCACTCCCCCCCCAACAAGCCCTGGGTGTCTCTCCCCCTGGGCCGTGGGGTGGGGATGTCCCGGGGAGATGACTGGGACCAGGCCAGCGCCCTTGGGGTGACATGGGGAACCAGCCCCATTCCCAGGGCCCTGGCTTCCTGGTGGGGGCCGTGCAAGCCAGGCGGGATGCCAGGCCAGGTCTCTCCTCCGCCCCCCGGGGGGTAGCAAGCTCGGGCGGCTGGTCAGATGGCGGTGGGGGGGTGGCGAGGGCTGGCAAACCCGCGGCTGGCTGCACGAACCACCACATACTCCCCTCCCACAGCAGCGCCCCCGCCCCAACTCCCGTGTGCAGCCGCGCCCGCCCGCGGCCCGTCGGTCCCCCACGAACACATCTCCAGCCATCTCTGCCGGCGAGCGCCGGGCTGGCCCTGCCAGCGGCTTCTCCCCGGCCGCGCTGGGTATCGATCACCACCTGAGCCCTCCCTGGCGGCAGGCAGCTAATGGGTTTGATTGCTGCAGAGCCGATCGATCAGGGAACCCGAGCCGGGGGACCCAGGAGCCCAGGGGGGAGGGGAGAGCGGGGGTGCGCTGCCGAGGGCTGTGGGGGCCCAGCCATTTCCCTTGGCTGCTGTCGGATGCCCCCCGAAGGAGCAGCCTGGAGAGCAGGGGGTGAGAGGGGCTGGGGGGGGCCAGAGAAGGGGAGAGGAGTCCAGGAGTGTGGGGCAGCCCAGCCCGGCCCCCCAGGGAGAAGTCAAGGCAGCAGCAGGGAAGAGCCTGCGTTGAGCCACCTGCAGAAGCTGGATGAGGAGGGAGCCCCGTCCATTCCCAGCAGCATCGCGGCCTGAGGAGATATTCAGGGCACTTGTACAGGCCCCGTAATCGCCATCACGCGTCAATTATTAATGGGCTGCAGCAGTGAACGTGCAGGGGCTGGCATAGGAGGGGAACACCCTGGCACCTACCGCCACGCACAGCCGGACGCCCCGGGACCTACCGCCACGCACAGCCGGACGCCCTGGCACCTACCGCCACGCACAGCCGGACGCCCCGGGACCTACCCACACGCACAGCCAGACGCCCCGGGACCTACCGCCACGCACAGCCGGACGCCCCGGGACCTACCCACATGCACAGCCGGACGCCCTGGGACCTACCGCCACGCACAGCCGGACGCCCCGGGACCTACCCACATGCACAGCCGGACGCCCCGGGACCTACTGCCACGCACAGCCGGACGCCCCGGGACCTACCCACATGCACAGCCGGATGCCCGGGACCTACCGCCACACACAGTCGGACGCCCCGGGACCTACCCACATGCACAGCTGGACGCCCCGGGACCTACCCACATGCACAGCCGGATGCCCCGGGACCTACCGCCACACACAGCCGGACGCCCCGGGACCTACCGCCACGCACAGCCGGACGCCCCGGGACCTACTGCCACGCACAGCCGGATGCCCGGGACCTACCGCCACACACAGCCGGACGCCCCGGGACCTACCGCCATGCACAGCCGGACACCTCGGGACCTACCGCTACGCACAGCCGGACGCCCCGGGACCTACTGCCACGCACAGCCGGACACCCTGGGACCTACCGCAACGCACAGCCGGACGCCCCGGGACCTACCCACATGCACAGCCGGATGCCCGGGACCTACCTCCACGCACAGCCGGACGCCCCGGGACCTACCGCCACGCACAGCCGGATGCCCGGGACCTACCGCCATGCACAGCCGGACGCCCCGGGACCTACTGCCACGCACAGCCGGATGCCCGGGACCTACCTCCACGCACAGCCGGACGCCCCGGGACCTACTGCCACGCACAGCCGGATGCCCGGGACCTACCGCCATGCACAGCCGGACGCCCCGGGACCTACCCACATGCACAGCCGGATGCCCGGGACCTACCGCAACGCACAGCCGGACACCTCGGGACCTACCGCAACGCACAGCCGGACGCCCCGGGACCAATCCCCCCCAATCCCGACCCGCAGCCCCTGCTATCCCAGCCCATCTGCCCCCCCAGCTCTGCTAATGCTCCTCAATCCCACCTTGCTCCAACCCTAGCTGTTCCCCCACCCCCGTCCCAGCCCTCCTCCTGCTCCTGCCCCACTGCCGGGAAGGGGGCAGAGCAGACTGTGGGGAAAGGAGGTGAGGAGAGGAAGGGGGATGCGGCCAGGGGGCCGTGAAGGACGGTGCAGGAAGGGGGGCTGGCGGAGGGGCAGATGGGGGAAGGGGGTTGAGGAGAGGAAGGGGGATGCGGCCAGGGGGCCATGAAGGACGGTGCAGGAAAGGGGGCTGGCGGAGGGGCAGATGGGGGAAGGGGGTTGAGGAGAGGAACGGGGATGCGGCCAGGGGGCCGTGAAGGACGGTGCAGGAAGGGGGCTGGCGGAGGGGCAGATGGGGGAAGGGGGTTGAGGAGAGGAACGGGGATGCGGCCAGGGGGCCGTGAAGGACGGTGCAGGAAGGGGGGCTGGCGGAGGGGCAGATGGGGGAAGGGGGTTGAGGAGAGGAAGGGGGATGCGGCCAGGGGGCCGTGAAGGACGGTGCAGGAAGGGGGCTGGCGGAGGGGCAGATGGGGGAAGGGGGTTGAGGAGAGGAACGGGGATGCGGCCAGGGGGCCGTGAAGGACGGTGCAGGAAGGGGGGCTGGCGGAGGGGCAGATGGGGGAAGGGGGTTGAGGAGAGGAACGGGGATGCGGCCAGGGGGCCGTGAAGGACGGTGCACGAAGGGGGGCTGGCGGAGGGGCAGATGGGGGAAGGGGGTTGAGGAGAGGAAGGGGGATGCGGCCAGGGGGCCGTGAAGGACGGTGCAGGAAGGGGGGCTGGCGGAGGGGCAGATGGGGGAAGGGGGTTGAGGAGGGGAAGGGGGATGCGGCCAGGGGGCCGTGAAGGACGGTGCAGGAAGGGGGGCTGGCGGAGGGGCAGATGGGGGAAGGGGGTTGAGGAGGGGAAGGGGGATGCGGCCAGGGGGCCGTGAAGGACGGTGCAGGAAGGGGGGCTGGCGGAGGGGCAGATGGGGGAAGGGGGTTGAGGAGAGGAAGGGGGATGCGGCCAGGGGGCCGTGAAGGACGGTGCAGGAAGGGGGCTGGCGGAGGGGCAGATGGGGGAAGGAGGTGAGGGGAAGGCAGCTGATAGGGGCGGGGGGGTTGGCTCAGCCGAGAGGAGCCGCAGCGGGAAGGAACCCACTTAGCAGCAGCCCCATTAGCTGCTGATTGAGCAGCGAGAGTGGAGT
This sequence comes from Chrysemys picta bellii, assembly GCF_011386835.1. Taxonomy (NCBI): domain Eukaryota; kingdom Metazoa; phylum Chordata; order Testudines; family Emydidae; genus Chrysemys; species Chrysemys picta. The sequence goes on along the minus strand of NC_088795.1, from coordinate 143,299,840 downwards.
GCAGCGGGGGGGCAGAGAGGAGCTGGGGTCACTGCGGCGAGCCGGAGACGCGGGGCGTCTCTGGGGCACTCGCAGGAGCCAGGCGGCATCAGAGGGGCAGTGGGGGCCAGGTCACAGCTGTTCCCTGGCCCGGTGCCAGCCCTGTACTGAGCCCCCCCCCAGGTACAGGGACCCCTGGGCCCCGCGAGCGCCCCATGCTGGCTGCACCAGGCTCGCCTTAGCAGAGGTCGGGGGGACTGGATGGCTCAGGGGACGGGGCCTCTCACCTGAGGGGACGAGTGGGGGGTCTCAGTTTGGCTCCCAATGGGACGGGTGGCTGCACCTCAAAGACCACGGGTACCTCCTGCCCCCGCCCCCCATCAGCGGGACAGGCCCTGGGGATGCAGCCCCTGTCCTAGGGGCCCGTTGCCAGGGCATGTGGGGGGAGCTGGCCCCACCCCTGTCCTGGCAGCCAGGGCTGGACACAGGGAAAGGCTCTCAGTAAAGTAACCCCCCCACACAGGTAACTGCCCCCAGCACGTTCCCCGCTTGCTGTGGGTGCTTGCCCAGGAGCCCTCGCTGGCAGGCTGCTCCCCTGGGTGCCCGACCCTCCCTGGGCAGTGTCCGGTCCACCCACCTCACCGTAGCCGTTCCTGGCAGGCCTGGGCGCACAGCGAGCAGGCCGGGGTGCTCTGGGAGAGCTGGCCGGTGGCCGCAGGAGGGGGGTCTGTCGGGCTGTGAATGGACGACGGCCCCTGGGACATGGCAGAGTAGACAGGACGCAGCCCGGGAGAATGAACCCACCTGCAGTGGCCCCAGGAGCTGAAGGAGATGGGACCACACGGGCCTTTCCCAGCCCTATTCCCCGTCATTCTGCCAGCTCCCCCCCCCTGCCCCCCGCTCCCAAAGCAAACGCAGCCGGTTCTCCAAGGCCTCACTACCCCCACTCCTCTCCCCGTCTGTGCCAAGGCCCCGCAGCCCCCTGGGATGGCGACGCTCCCCCGAAGGATCGCAGGGGGGCTGGGGCCGAGGGACACCCCAAGGGATCACCGCTCATGTGAACGACGACGGGAAAGGAAGGAGCCTGCCCCACAGGAACGACTCCAGGTCGTCCGCCGGCCTCCAGCTTTCCCCACTCTCCTCTCGGGAGACAAGAGCCAAAGAGGGGCTGGACTTTCCCGTGGATGACAAGAACATCCCGGGTGATCTCAACTAGCCCCCCAAGTTCCGGAAGGGATATTACACCTCCTGCTTCAGGGCCTCGGCCAACCTTAGCTACCCGAGCTCTGCATGTGCTCAAGTGTGATGGAGTCACGTCGGCAGGGCCTGCGGAAAGCCACCCAAGGGTGCTTCGGGAACTAGGTGAAGCCATCTCGGAAGCGTTGGAGATGGTCTTCGAGAACTCAGGCAGGACGGGTGAGGTCCCAGAGAACTGGAGATGGGCAAACCATCTTTACAACAGGGGAAAAAGAGAACCGGGACGTCACAGACTAACTCTGATACCTGGCAAGATACTGGGACAAATTATTGAGCAATCAGGAAGAGCTAGTACGGCTTTGTCAAGAACAAATCACGCCAAAGCGGCCTAATTTCTTCTCTGGCAGGTTACTGGGTCAGTGGACTGGGGGGACCAGCAGACATGATACATCCTGATTTCAGCCCTCTTGGCACAGTCCCACAGGACATTCTCCTAAGGAAATTAGGGCAACGTGCTTTAGATTGAATGACTGTGAAGTGGATGAAAGAGGAGCGGTCAACGGTTTGCTGTCAAACTGGGAGGGCACATCTGGTGGGATCCTGCCGGGCTCAGTCCCGCGCCTGGTACTGATCAGCAATGACTTGGACAAGGGAGTAGAGGGGATGTGTATCAGATCTGTGGCGGACGCCAAGCTGGGAGGGGTTACAAGCACTTTGGAGGACAGGATGAGGATTCAAAAGGACCCTGACAAATTAGAGAACTGGTCTGAAATCAACAAGGTGAAATTCTACCAAGACAAGTGCACAGGTACTTCCGTGGGGAAGGGAAAATCAAATGCCCGGCTACAAACTGGGGCCTCGCTGGCTAGCGGCAGCGCTGCTGACAAGGCTCTGGGGGCTGCCGCGGAGCACAAACCGAATAAGAGCCAAGGGGAAGCAGTCCCCAGAAGGGCTAATATTCCAGGAAGATGACTGTCCCGCCCTTCTCAGCACTGGTGGAGCCCCAGCTGGAGCACGGCGGCCAGTTCTGGGCCCCACACTTAGGAAAGAGGAGGATAAATCGGAGGGTCCAGAGAAGAGCAACAAAACGGAGAAAAGATTCCGAAAACCTGACCGGAGAGGGAAAGTTAAAACCACGGGGCAGGTTTAGTCTGGAGGAAAGACACCTAAAGGGGACCTGATGACAGCTGTGCAGGGCTGTGATAAAGGGGACGGGGACGGGGATCCATTGGGCTTAACCTGCAGCCAGGGAGATTTCGGGCAGGGATTGGGAAAAGCCGTCAGACTCTCGGGGGAGTGAAGCTCTGGAGCAGGCGTCCAAGGGGGGTTGTGGGATCCCCGTCACGGGAGCTGTTTAGGAACAGGTTGGACAAACACTTGTCAGGGCTGGTCTAGGTGTGCCTGGCCCTGCCTCTGCCTAGTAAACCTCCCGAGATCCCTTCCAGCCCAGCCTGTCTATGAATGCAGGGGGCAGATTATCCCACATCTGCTCCTGTGGGGCTCTCGCACCTTCCCCGGCAACGTCTGCCAGGACCCCAGACACAGGGGTGTGCTTAAGTCCCAGAGCCGCCCTCCCTGCCCTTTGCCCCATGGCCCAGAGCTCGCTGGGGATGGAAAGGAAACAGAAGGCAGCCAGGAGCAGGACTCCACCACCAGCACTTTAATTACAGTCCCCATCTCTACACACTGCACCCTACGGCCCTCGCCCTCCCACGCCCCACATCCATCTCTCCCCACAAACCCAGGATCCCGTACCCCCATCGCGCGCACCCCATCCCTGCCATGTCCCCGACCCCGACCCCGGGGCCTGCCGGATTCCCTGGGGGCGCTACGCGGAGGGCGTCGCTTGCAGGCACCCGCAGTTGTTACTATTTGTCGCGCGTGCTCAGCGCTGGACGGAGCGCGGAGAGAGGGAGACTCTGCCGTGAGCAGCGTCCCACCAATGCCCTGCGTGCCCCCACACCGGAGCGCTCAGGCGCGGCCGCTCTCTACAGGGCCATCCAGCGGGGGCTGGCAGAGCTGCTCGGTTCTCACCACTGGGGTACTTGGGGCCTCCGCATACCTGGCTTCGGGGCTGCAGGAGGTTCCAGGCATTCAGCATGCTCCAGCCGTCTTGCTGGCCCACGACTCTGACCACACCACTCCCCTCTGCTGCTCTACACCGCTCCCAAAGTCTGGGGTGTCACCCTTTCCCCCCGTGACCCCTCCTGGTTAGCCAGGATCGAGCCCCCCATTTAGCCAGCTGGGAAGGGCAGGGTGGCCAGGACCCCAACATCTGTTCTCAACCTCCCTCAGTGTGGGGAGCCCTGGGCTGAGCCCCCCAGCTGCTGTGATAATGGCAGGGCAGCATAGCCTGGGCGGGGGCTGCCGGTCCCTATCTAGTCTGTTTAAAACCCCCAAGCCCCCACTCTGAAATGCCTTGGAACCACCAAGCTGTGCGCATGGTGCCCAGCATCGGCTCCTCCTTCCCTCGTATCCCCCCATCCAGCTGGACCCTCCGGTGGGTTCCTGGCCTGTGGGCAGGGACTCTCTCTTTGCGCTGTCTGTCCGGTGCCTGGCCCCGCTCTGGGATGCCGGCTCCTAGGCACTACCACTGGACAAAGAATAATTAATCAGCAGCAGACAGACCTGCATGCCCCACCCAGCCTCCCTTCCCCATCCCTTTGCGGTCTGTGACACTGCCCCTCCCACCCCCCGCTGGGCCGATCCGCCAGCAAGTGGGAACGTCAGCCACACCCATCGACACCAGCTAAGGGGCTGGCCCACTGGGTCTGGTTTTAATTAGCCCATGAGAGCTGCGTGGCACGGACCACGTCTCTGCATAGCTCTGCGCCATGCTCAGCACAATGGGACCCAGCACAATACAAAGAACACCTGCCCGAGCCTCTTTGCTGCCCCCGGAGCTCTCCCCCGGGGCTACCGCCCATTAGGCTCTGGCAGACAATTCTCAAGTCCCTCCTTAGTCATTGCTTAGCCAAACAACTCCATCCCTCCAGCCCCCCGAGCTTGTCCGTGACTCTTCTCAGAACTCCCCAGCATTTCTCAATATCTCCCTGGTCAAGTGGCGTCCTGACCCGGCCGGAGGCACTAATCCAGACCCGGCCACAGCAGAGTTGTACAGCAAGGGACTGCCCCATCTGCTGAGCCAGGACATTGTGCCAAAGAACGTTCCCTCGCAGACTGAGCTCAGACAAACCCAGAGCAAAGAGCAGGTGGCCTACACCTCCAGCCCCAGAGAATGGCAATCTGCCTCCTGGAGAGAGTGGTCTAGAACCCTGAGCACATGCTGCTGATCTAGAACCATCTCCAGACCCCGCAGGGTGCACCGCTGTTCTAGAACCATGCTCTAGAACCCTTGCCGCATGCCGCAGCTTTAGAACCATGATCTAGAGACCTTAGCACACACTGCTGCTCTAGAACCCCATAGGAGACGCTCCAGAACCTGTAGCACCCACACGAAAACATGTGCTGGAGCTCCTCCGTGCCCACACTAGAACGGCTCAGCTCTGCCCCCGGCCTGGACAGCACCTCTAAGACAGTCTCAACATTTACACACATGGCATCTCCCCGAGTTGCAACCACCCTCCTGCATTCAATCAGGACTGTCTCGCCCTGCGTGTGTGGCTCTCCCCCCGCCAGTGGGAGGCAGGGTCCAGGCAAGCGGGCGATTCCTCCCCGGGAAAAGTCCATCAGTCCAACTAAATGCACTGAAAATACAAAACTGTCTCGGGGAATCAAAAGAACGAAAGAGAGAAAATCTCTCTCGTTGTGTCTCCCGTTCAAATTAAAGAAATAACCCAGTCTTTGAGGCTAATTGGTCCAGGAGATAACCTCCAAGAGCGCGAGAATGTGGAAGACAGAGCGACAGAAAGGGAGAAGGGCACCTAAGTAAGGATCCCGTTTCTAGGAGGCCCAGCCATCGTCCCAGGTGGTAATCAAAGAAAGGAAGGAACGTGGAAATGCGGTGAGGGGGACACTATTCCCCCTCCCTATCCCGGGAAGGATCCAAGATTGACAGCAAGCAAGTGAGCTCTGATCCCCCAGTGAACCCCCACATGGCTGCTCCCACCCCCCGCCGGCACCGCCGACTTTGACTAAGAGGAGAGGGGGAAAAAATAATAATAAAACCACATCGGACTTCTTCACCTCCTTAAGCGGCAGCCGCGCATATGGGCCCGGGAGTTAAAAATAAAGACAATGTGCATACATTAGCATCTATAATGCACAACACTCCCCATTTAATATGCAAATTCCCAGCAACGCTGCCGAACACCTTCTGTTCCGAGCGCATAAATTTGAATTTGCAATTAGAATAATCTTGTATAATTAATGAAAAGCGTCAATTTTAGCTCCTAAGTAATTTGATTAACATGTTGATAGGGCACTTATCGGGCTCTCTAAACCAGTGGGGCTGGGCATCAGGGAACGCGGGAGCAGGGCGGAAAGGGGAAGGGAGGCTGGAGGAAGGGGGGGGCTGGGGAGATCCTTGCCCCCCAGCTGACCTGAGCAAGGCCGAGGTTGCTCTCGGAGGGGGAGGGACGGAGAGGGGCGGGGAGAGAGAGGAGGCTGGAAGGAGAGATGACCACCGATGCTGGATGGAAGGAAGGGAGACCCACGTGAAAAATAAGGGGCCTGGCTTTATTTGAAGGGACCTTTTAGGGAAACGCCCTTTCGCTCAGCATCTCACCTTTCGGCTGCCCCAAGCATACAGCCCCACGCTCACAAGCTCCAGGTTAGTGGTTTACATGGTCCTTCTCCACAGCGTTACCACCAAACAGGGGGCGGGGGGTCTGCCCAACAGGAGGGGCCCCACAGGGATCCCTGCCCCACAGGGCCCTGAGCACCGGTGGGGGCGCCAGGGGCATGAAAGAGGGAGGCATGCGGCCGGGAAGAGGAGCAAGGAACTGAAACGCCCCAGCCTCCCAAGGGGCAGCGAGTCAGACACCCTGGAAGGGCCAGTGGCCGGAGGAGTCCCGGAGCCCTACCCTGCTGGGGAACGCCGTAGCCTCCCGGGGAAGGCCTAGCAGTGCGAGACCGAGGGCTGCGCCAGCCCTTTGGCCATGGAGCGTCCTTCCCGCCCGGCCGCAGGGGCTGGAGCCGGGCAAAGAATACGTGTGGGCACAGGCAGAGCCAGGAGAGCTCCTTGCAGCCGGAACATTTCCCCATCTGGTTCGCATGAGAATCACCGCTGGGCCGGGCCGGGCCCCTCACTTACAGGGGATTCACCGCCGGGCCCCTCGAACTATGGGGGAATCGCTGCTGGGCCGGGCCCATCGCTTATGGGGGAATCACCGCCGGGCCCCTCGCCTACAGGGGCATTACTGCTGGGCTGGGCCTGTGCAGCCGGAGTGGGGCCCGCAGAGCAGAACTGAACCAGACTCGGCCCTTCCCGGCTCTCGCCTGGAACCCAGGGCTTGGCCTTGGCTGCTGTCGGAGCCCCCTCGTGGCGAGCCCAGCGGCACGTGGCCTTGGCTCCTTCAGCTGCCCCCCCCCCCCAGCAGGGCTCTGGGCACAGCGGTCTGGGGACAGGGAGTGTTGCTGGGGGGGAACAGCCCTGGTGAGGGTGGAGGAAAGGCCCCTTAGGCTACACAGCGGGTGTTGGGGGGACGACCCCTAAGGGCAGTTTGCTTCGCTGTTAGGCCTTCCTAGAGGTCCGAGACCCTGACCCCTACAGATCTGCCAGAGGCGCCCGTCTCCCCCAGGAAACCCCGGCCCCATGCACTGAGCCCCTCTGGCCCCAGACCCAACGCTCCTTCGCCAGGAGAGGGGAAGAGGAGGAGGATGGCGCAGAGATGAAGAAGCTGGTGGAGAAGGGGGAGAAGCCAGAACTGCCAGATGGAGATGGGGGGCGGGGGGAGGAACTGGTAATGATGCAGTGACATTGCCGAGAAATCTGGACCCGGGAAGAGAGAGTCTGACGCAAAACAAGAGATGGGTCAGGCGGCTCCCCCTGCCCTGGCCTGCCCCGAAGGGAACCCGGCATCTTCAACGCAGGAGACAATACAGAGTCTCTTGTCTGTCAGGAGAGACCCAAATGTCCCCAGTCAACAATGCCTTGGAAGCAGTGTCCGGAGGGAGAGGGAGAGGTGGTGATGGCGGAGTGAGGGCGGGAGATGGCGCGTGGGGGGAAATGGGATGGCGTCCCCCAGGGAGAGCAGAGGGTTTTGTCTCTGCTCCGGTGGGAAGGCGAAAGGCCAAGAGAATACATCAGGGATCCCAGAGCCTCTCCCATGGGACCACCAGTGGCATACAGCCACAGTGATGTCCCTAAGGCCGGAAGGGGTTTGGTGGACGTTGTGCTGGAAACGACTACCCCACCAACCACTTTGTGCCCTGACAGATCCCACGAGCAGGGATATCAACCCATGTCTTGGCCAAAACCCAGCTCCTGTCTTCTTGGGATTCTTCCTTTCCTGTTCGAGGCGGTTTCATAGCACGTTCCAGCCCAGCAGTGGCTGCATTTCACTGGTGGCTGCGAGGTGTGATCCCTGAGGATCCTGCGGTCCTGCTATGCCTATGGACAAGGTGCAATTCCCTCTCATTGATTCCTCATCAGACTCATCTTTTCGAATGGTTTTCTTCACTACAAGGATTCTCGTGGGCACGTCTAGTCTTCCAGCTCTGAGTTGCACCGGTTCTTTGTGACTGGCCAGACAACCACATGGTCATGTCTCTGCTCCCGGACTGGTTACAGCGTGCAAGCCCAGCCAGCGTGAGCAGGCTCTCGGTAGCTCTTGTCCCAGGAACACCAGTGAGGTTCAGATGCCATCACCCCAGGGCTCACGGGCCGAGAACACGAAACTTGGCTGTCGGCGTGGACGTTCCTGGAGAGGGTTTATGGATGCGGCTCATCCACCACCAGCGTCCTTCCTCCAGGATGAAGGTGCAGATCCGTCTATCCCGCGCTTCGACGGCTCCCATTGCCATGGTACCAAGCACTTCAGAGCCATTTGAACTTTTCTCTTCCCGCGTCCTGGGCGGCCAGGACCCCGCCGGACACCGGGAACTGCAGCATGGTGACAAGGGAACTGGGAATCCAACGCTGAACTCCTGAGTCCCCCTGCAGGACCTCCCCTTCGCAGAAGACGCTGCTGCTGTTATTGTGTGTCATGGTGTCCAGAGACCCGCCAGCATCCACTTGACTCAGAACAAAGAGGGAAGGGGGGTGGGAGTCGGAAATCTGGTTCCGGTCAGCTGGGAGCATCTTCCCATGGAGGCTGTGGTGGGCAGGCGCTCAACTCCATCTCCTCCCCCAGCTGGCCCATGTCTCGTTTGCACGGGTCCAAGCCGGGAAAGCAATGGCTCACCTGGGGCTCAGGTCACCCGGCAGCCACCTGCAATGACAGCGGCATGAGGCGGCTCCCCTGGGCCGCCGGGCGGGGATCGCCTGGATAAAGCTAGCCGGTGTTCAGAGGGTCTCCCAGGCAGCCTGCCCCCAGGCTGGGCTGATGGGAGGTTTAGGATGGACAGTGCTGGAGGCTGGAGGCCAGCACGGTGAGCGGGACAGGGAGACGCATGCCCAGCCACGCCCCGAGCCACCCACCAGCCCTGCCCTGCAGGGGCACGAGAGCGCCTCAGTCTCCTCAGGTCATTCAGTCCTTGGCCTCAGGCCGCGGCTACTGACAACGGGGCCCGTCAGTGCCAGGGCTGGTGCTTCCTGTCCTGGGCACACGGGGCCTCACTGGGACCCAGGCTGAGGCCCTGGCACCCGAGGGCCGTACACCAGACGGGGACGGGGCCCTGGCACCCGAGGGCCGTACACCAGACGGGGACAGGGCCCTGGCACCCCAGGGCCGTACACCAGACAGGGCCGGGAGCCCTGGCACCCGAGGGCCGTACACCAGACGGGGACGGGGCCCTGGCACCCCAGGGCCGTACACCAGACAGGGCCGGGAGCCCTGGCACCCCAGGGCCGTACACCAGACGGGGACGGGGCCCTGGCACCCGAGGGCCGTACACCAGACAGGGCCGGGAGCCCTGGCACCCCAGGGCCGTACACCAGACAGGGCCGGGAGCCCTGGCACCCCAGGGCCGTACACCAGACGGGGACGGGGCCCTGGCACCCCAGGGCCGTACACCAGACAGGGCCGGGAGCCCTGGCACCCGAGGGCCGTACACCAGACAGGGCCGGGAGCGTGACATTCTGATCTTCCAGCCTGGGAAAGGCCATAGGAGCAGCTGTTCTAGGAACCGAGGACACCACTCCGGAGTGTCTGACGCTTCACCCCTACCCACAGCACCAGCACCACGTCCCGTGCCTGGACCCTGGGATACGAGGGACAGAGAGACTCCGTCTTTACCCTCCACCTTGGCCAACACTGGAACTAAGCGACTTGTTCTCTGGGACGGGTCCTGGCCAGGCCGGTGAAAGCTGGAAAGGAGCCTGGGGGTGAGAGAAACCGTCGTGGACAAAGACTGGATCTGCTAGGTTACGTTTTCAATGCGTGTAACCGCCACTGCCTTTCTCCTCGTCACCTGGGATCGCTTCACCCCACTGCCACGCCGGAGTGTTTTCCTGTCTGTGCAGGCAGCTCTGGGAGGGCCCAGAGAGGGACCTGTCTCTACAGAACATGTAGGGATAAAGTGAGAAAGGCCAAAAGCCATGTAGAGTTGGACCTTGCAAAGGGAATTAAAACCAATAGTAAAAGGTTCTATAGCCATATAAATAAGAAGGAAGAAGTGGGACCACTAAACACTGAGGATGGAGTGGAGGTTAAGGATAATCTAGGCATGGCCCAATATCTAAACAAATACTTTGCTTCAGGCTTTAATGAGGCTAATGAGGAGCTTAGGGATAATGGTAGGATGACAAATGGGAATGAGGCTATGGAGGTAGCTATTACCACATCCGAGGTAGAAGCCAAACTCGAACAGCTTAATGGGACTAAATCGGGGGGCCCAGATAATCTTCATCCAAGAATATTAAAGGAACTGGCACATGAAATTGCAAGCCCATTAGCAAGAATTTTTAATGAATCTGTAAACTCAGAGATTGTACCGTACAACTGGAGAATTGCTAACATAATTCCTATTTTTAAGAAAGGGAAAAAAAGTGATCCGGGTAACTACAGGCCTGTTAGTTTGATATCTGTAGTATGCAAGGTCTTGGAAAAAATTTTGAAGGAGAAAGTAGTTCAGGACATTGAGATCAATGGTAATTGGGACAAAATACAACATGTTTTTTCAAAAGGTAGATCGTGCAAACCAACCTGACCTCCTTCTTTGAGAAGGTAACAGATTTTTTAGACAAAGGAAACGCAGTGGATCTAATTTACCTCGATTTCAGTAAGGCATTTGATACGGTTCCACATGCGGACTTATTAGCTAAATTGGAAAAGATGGGGATCAATATGAAAATTGAAAGGTAGATAAGGAACTGGTTAAAGCGGCGACTACAACAGGTCATACTGAAAGGTGAACTGTCAGGCTGAAGGGAGGTTACTTGTGGAGTTCCTCAGGGATCGGTTTTGGGACCAATCTTATTTAATCTTTTCATTACTGACCTTGGCACAAAAAGTGGGAATGTGCTAATAAAGTTTGCGGATGACACGAAGCTGGGAGGTATTGACAATACAGAGAAGGACCGGGATATCATACAGGAAGATCTGGATGACCTTGTAAACTGGAGTAATAGTAATAGGATGAAATTTAATAGTGAAAAGTGCAAGGTCATGCATTTAGGGATTAATAACAAGAATTATTGTTATAAGCTGGGGACGCATCAGTTGGAAGTAACAGAGGAGGAGAAGGACCTCAGAGTCCTGGTTGATCACAGGATGACTATGAGCCGCTAATGTGATATGGCCGTTAAAAAAGCTAATGCGGTCTTGGGATGCATCAGGCGAGGTATTTCCAGTAGAGATAAGGAGGTGTTAGTACCGTTATACAAGGCACTGGTGAGACCTCATCTGGAATATTGTGTGCAGTTCTGTCTACCATGTTTAAGAAGGATGATTTCAAACTGGAACAGGTACAGAGAAGGGCTACTAGGATGATCCGAGGAATGGAAAACCTGTCTTACGAAAGGAGACTCAAAGAGTTTGGCTTGTTTAGCCGAACCAAAAGAAGGCTGAGGGGAGATATGATTGCTCTTTATAAATATATCAGAGGGATAAATACCAGGGAAGGAGAGGAATTATTTAAGCTCAGTACCAATGTGGACACAAGAACAAATGGATATAAACTGGCCATCAGGAATTTTAGACTTGAAATTAGACGAAGATTTCTAACCATCAGAGGAGTGGAGTTCTGGAACAGTCTGCCAAGGGGAGTAGTGGAGGCAAAAGACATATCGGCCTTGACTGTGGAACTCCCTGCCACTAGAGAGAAGAGGCCACAGCCTGTGAAGACCCAAATGGCTCATTCATTTCTTCAATAAATTCTTCACACCCAGACACATCCCCACACCCATCCCCCCAGACACTTGCCCACAGCCACACCCCCAGGCCCCCTTCTCACACCCCCACCCAAATGAACCAGAGATGCCCCCTGAACTAAGCAAGTTGTTTCACTTGCACACTCGGGAGGGAGAGAGAGGTGGTTATTTCGAAGGCTAGGGGGGTTCAGACCCTGCAGTGACGGGGCCAGGGAGCTGGGCAGCTCTGTAGAGGGTTATCTGTGGCACGAATGGAGGAAGTCACAAGCTACTGCTCATTGGCGTTACTCAAATGGCAGTAACCCGTACAATGCATGGGGTGATTTCCCAGCCCAGCGGACGACGCAGGCTCTGCCCCAGCGGGTGCCCAATACAAAGTACCCCTACGACAACGCCGTCCACGACCAGCCGCTCGGAGACGGCTTTTCAACTCCCATAGCGAGTCACAGCGAGCGTCCCACGTGGAGACGGCAGGGCCTCTCGCCCCACTCCAGCCCCTGCAGCATAACTCAGCTTGGCTCGGCTCATGGGACTCTCACCCGCGCCCTCGGGTCCCTGGCCTCGCTCTGAGCCGGGCCCCACTTCATCATGCCCAGCGCCCTCCCTGGGCCGGTGCCCACGCGAGTCACCACGTGGGCTGGAGCCGCCAGGAGAGGACAGAGGGGGCAGCTCTCTTGTCCCTGGCTAAGGCTGTGTCTGCACCATCGCTACCGGCCCCAGCACCATGCCCCTGGGGCAGCAACGATGGAGCAGGCACCGGGCCACAGGCCGGCCTTGCTCTCCTCTGCCCTGCCGCCCACCGGACAGCCCAGGGATGGACGCGGTGTCCCGGGTGCGGGCACCGCCCGTCGCACACCCAGGGTCTATCACCTGCCGGCTCCGTGGGGTGAGACCCCTGCACAAGCCGCCACTGCAGCTGCCATATCCCGCCGCAGCCTCAGACCTAACCGCTTGTCTCCAGCCGCCTCCCCGGAGCACGCTCCCCGTCCACGCCATCTAATGGGCCCGTCCGTCAATGTCACTCCAGCCTCCTATTCCCCCAGACAGCCCGGCCCGGCCCCCCTCCATGCGAGGGCCCTGAGCCGCTGGGCTCCTTTGTGCAGGGATGAAATGCCTGGCCAGGGAAGGCGGGGGATGTTTGCACAGGCTGGGAAAAGCCAATTTGACTCCTGGCACTCTCAGCACAATGCTCCCTGCAGGAACAACAGCTCCCAGCCGGCCCCTCGCTGGCGCCTTCGGCTTAAAGGTGCCCGGCACCTCGCTCGCCGTTAAAGGGACGGGCAGACACTACCCAGAGGGGCCGGATCTGCTCCTGCAGGCTCTGAACGCACAGGGCCCTGTCTGCCACTGCCCGTTCCCTCCCCTCTCCGGGAGCCCCGCCCCGGCACTGACCCCTCCGGCCACGCCGGCCCGAAGAGGCCGCCTGGACAGGCTCCGTGGCCAGCGCAGGGGAGTCCTCCTGCTGCCTCGGGCAGCTCTTCTGGCTTTAGCTACGTGCTACAAACCTGCGCTGACGGGGGCTCAGACCCAATCCCTGTTACCCCCGGTGCTTCCACCCAGCTCCCCTGGATTCACACCAGGGCAACAGAGAGCGGCTGGAAGGAGAGGATCAGGTAGACGGACCGACAGAGCCAGCCAGAGTGCCCTCCCAGGAGGGCCCACAACCTCCCTGTCCAAACCACCCTCCCCAGCCCTCCGCGGCCCCGCACTGGGGCTCCAGGGGGGAAGGCGGTCGGGGAGGGGAGGATGAAAGGCCGTGCACACAATGGGTGTGCGGACTGGCTGTAATGGGTTTGATTCTTCTCCTTCTAATCTCGTCTGCTGCCCTGGGAGCCCCTTTTCTCTCCTCCCGGCTGCCGGCTCCCTGGCTGCCGGCTGAGTGACAGGCTGTGTCCCTCCTGCTCCAGCCTCAACAGGACACATCAGATGCTATCGAGGCAGACAAAACCCGGAGAAATGTCACCGCGCTATCAGCGCTCCCCCATCGCCGCCGGGAAGGGCCTTTCTTCCCAGCCCATTCTCCAGCCCTCGGAGGGAGAAAGGGGGGAAGGAGACAGACAGGTGATTGTTATTGCACACACACACAGAGACACACAGACACACACACAGACGCTAGCACACACGCACTAACCCGTATGCACACAATGACCCAGCCACACAACACACTCACACCCCATGGGAATTGGTCTGAAATCAACAGGATGAAAATCAAAGAAAGACAAGTGCGAAGTACTTCACGTGGGGAGGGAAAACCAAGCGCCCAGGCGGCCGTATCGCTGGAGAGGGGCCGGGGGCTCTAGGGCATCACACATGGAGCACGAGGCAGTTCCAAAGACGGCGACTATATTCTGGGGGGCACTACCAGGAGTGCCGTGCGGCAGCCCCAGGGGGTCAGTGTCCCCCTCTGCTTGGCACTGGGGGGGCCTCAGCTGGAGTCCAGTGGCAGGTCTGAGTGCCACGCTTTAGGAAAGATGTGGATAAAGTGGAGAGAGTCCAGAGGAGAGCAACGAAATGGCGAAGGGTTTCAAAAAGCCGCCCTCTGACTGCCCGAGCAACGGGACAGATCACTGGCTAATTGCCCTGTTCTGTCCATTCCCTCTGGGGCACCTGGAATCGCCGGGGTCAGAGGACAGGATACGGGGCAAGATGGACCTTCGGTCTGACCCAGTCTGGCCGTTCTGAGGTTAAAAGACCTAGATGTTTAGTCTTGAGCAAAGCCAGCAGGGGCCTGCTCCCAGTCTCGGGGATATTAAGGGCTGTTCTAAGGGGACGGGGATCATTTGTTCTCTGTGTCCACTGCAGGCAGGACAGGAAGCAATGGGCTTAATCTGCAGCCGGGAGCTTTAGGTCAGATACTGGGAAAACTCGTTAAGCTCTGGCCCAGGCGTGTGTCTACGGGCGGCTGAGGAATCCCGGCATGGGTGGTTTGTAAGAGCAGCTGGACAGACACCTGCCGGGGCTGGGCTGGGCGCACACGGTCCTGCCCCAGGACCTGAGCATCTCTCAGGGTCCCACATGTCGAGGATTCCAGGTGCGCTCGCACACACCTGCTAACATCACACACCCAGACACGCCCGTATACACCGACTCCTGCAGCCACACCGAGACACCTCGCCCCGACAATGCCCGCCCGCTGACAGTCCAACCCCCTCAGCAAGGTGCTCCAGCACCGTCCCTGGCTGCAGACCCCAGGGTGCAGTGAGCCCAGCGGGTGCCCCCCTGTGCTGCCTGTGCCGGACCAGCGTGGGGAAAGCTACTGGGAACATGATGCCTGAATCATGGGGGTGCTCCCTCCCCTTCACCTGGCCACCACGGTCCCAGCTGCGCGGATCGGTCCTGGTGCCAAGGGACAGGGAGCGGTGATTTGCATGTGCAATTAGCTAACGAGCTCCCTTCCCTTCATCGGCACATCTGGCTCCCCACATCACACCTCATTTCTCAAACTGACAGCTGGGCTCCTATCGCTCTCCCACAATGCACCCTGGCGCCCACAAAATTAATTGTCAGCCTTCCCTTTTCTGCTCGGCACATCCTCCCCCCCCTCCCGCGGCTCCCCCCTCACCTTGAGCTCTTCCCGGCTGGGAGCCAGAGGTAGTGTGGCCCTGGCCACTGGGGGGCCATCGGGGGTCCCCTGGCACGTTCCTTCCAGAGCTGGAGTGTTAACCCTGGTGTCCAGCCCATCGCAGCCTGCTGCCCTCAGACTTCCCGACTGTCTGCGCTGGACTCACGATTCCTCCCCACTGCCTCTCCGACACTGCTGAGTGGCACTGCCGGGCGGCAGCTGCCACCACCCCAGAGGTGGCCGCATTGCGGAGGCCAGTGACGGTGCCTGTGTATAACTCCTGCTCAGGTCAGTTCACTGGGTCCTGCAGGGTGACAGGTGCGGTGCTCATAGAACGGGATTGTTTTAGGGAACTACGGGCCAGCAGGACCATCTCTCCCCCAACTGGCCCTGTCCCAGGAGCGTCCCTGGTCACGGACACTGGAAAACTTTTTATAGTGGGGCTGCTGAAAGCCAGTGAAACTGGCTCCAAACTTTTTACTTTGTGCCCCTCTTACCCCTGTCTGCACCCCTGCCCCCCAGACGGGGGTAAGGGGACCGGGGTCAGGGCCACGGATGGGACCCCAGACGCAGGGCCGGGAGCAGAGCCCCCCGCACCCCTAGTTCCCGTGCCCACATCCCGGGTCCCAGCACACATTCCCTGGCTACCGCAGAGCTGCGGAACCGGGGAGTCAGGGTGCTGCGAAGACACCCTGGACTCTGGTGGGGGGTGGGCCCCTCTACCCTTCCCAAAGCGAGTCCCTAGCTTGCAGGGATGGAACTGTCCCCCCTCCTCAGCGGGAGGCAAAGCACACGGCTGTTACCTGCAGGGATCTCCGCCTCCTCGCCCCCCGCGCGGCACCTGGGGAAGCGGGGATGCAATGGTGACCCCGTCTGGGGCAGCTGTGGGGATCGAACCCAGGAGCTCCGGGAGCAGATGCACAAGGGACCGGGTGCGTTAGCCAGCAGGAGGGTCAGAGACCTCTTATAGACTGGGAACGGTCCCTCAGAGGTCAGTTCCCCATATGGACCATCACCTGTAACGACTGGGTGAGCGGCTTGCAGGGATCTACAAGTCCACCTGAGCGCCAGGCCAGCCCTGCTGGGCAAACCTCTCTGCACGCTCTACCACTAGAGGGGGCAGAGAGCCCCACCCTGCTAGCCTGGGCCGGCTGGGGGCTTAGCACTGGCCCATCTAGTCTCCTGCCTCCACCAGAGGCCAGTGATCAACGAGTCAGCAGAAGAAATGCCACCGGTGACAATTACAGAACCACTTGCTCACAGAACATAAGAACGGCCAGACTGGGTCAGACCAATGGCCCATCTAGCCCAGTGTCCTGTCTCCCGACAGTGGCCAGTGCCAGGTGCCCCAGAGGGAATGAACAGAACAGGGAATCATCAAGTGATCCAGCCCCTGTCGCCCATTCCCAGCTTCGGCAAACAGAGGCGAGGGACACGCAGAACCCGGGGCTGCTGACGGACTCTTGGCCTCAGCGCTCGCTCCGGGCAGAGCCGTACCAGCTCAGGCTCACCGGGGAGAAGAGCACTTCCCTGCGGCTAGTTTAGAGTTACGGATTTTCGGCTCCACTGACGGCGTTCGTATTCCGAGCGCTCCCGGCTCACCCCTCGTTCTGCGCGCCAGGATCGTGTCAGTGTCTTTACAGAACAGTAGCACCCGGCGGCGCCGCACACGCAGGGAGACCGTCCCTGCCCTAAGCCGTGCCCCATCGGCATCGACAGGACACAGAAACAATAGGAGGGGTGTCAGCCGGCAGAGTCAGGAACCGAGCCCAGCTCTTCCAGGCACCCGCCTGCGGCCCTGCCCACTGGGCCGTGCTGCCTATCACGTCCCCGCCAAGTCTTCTCCTCCTTGAACCGCACAGGAAAACCTGCTACTGCCTGAAAAGAAACCGCGTCACGCCAGGCTCTGCAGATACAGGCTCGGAGAAACCGCCGCATGGGAAAAACGCAAAGCAAAAGCCAGGTCAGACCACGGCGAAAAGGGAAATCGAGGAAGGAGAAGAGGACGGGAGAAACGCTGCACGTGATTATCAGCAGCTCCCTCAGCAGGTGGTTCTATTGTACTGTCTGCCAGCCAGCAAGCGAGCGTGTGCTTACGGACTGCACTGGAACGCAGACACCTAAGGGCGCAGAGGCAGGGGTAAGGAAACACGGGTAACTTTCTAGCACCCTTCCCCATGCTCAGTAGCAACGTACTCCACCAGCAGGCGAACGGAGGTGCTCAGAGTAAGGTGTTCTTTTAGCCCAGGAAGAACCCGGCCCATCGCTTTGGCTTGTTTATCCTTAAAATTCCCTTCACAAAGTTTTTGTCTGGGTGGAATTGCCTAGATTGTTTAAAAGGAACACTCCAGACCGCGTCACTACTGGCTAGACACTCTCGAAACAGCGACGCAGCTTAGGACGTCCTCAGGAACAATCGCTTTCCCACGGCTCGCTTCGGAGCCAGGCAGATTTTGTCTTCCAGGATACAGTCACTGACCCAGGGTTCCTGTCCCAGTCACTACACACCCACACCACAGCAGCTGAACTAGCCAAGCATGTATGCACAACACAATCTCCTTTAGCACGAGCATCACCAGCTGTGCAACAGATCACTGCATGGATCCTAATTCCGTAAATCCAAACCTCTTTTCACCCAGACATAGAATCATAGAATATCAGAGTTGGAAGGGACCTCAAGAGGTCATCTAGTCCAACCCCCTGCTCAAAGCAGGACCAATTCCCAGCTAAATCATCCCAGCCAGGGCTTTGTCAAGCCGGGCCTTAAAAACCTCCAAGGAAGGAGACTCCACCACCTCCCTAGGTAACGCATTCCAGTGTTTCACCACCCTCCTAGTGAAATAGTTTTTCCTGATATCCAACCTGGATCTCCCCCACCGCAACTTGAGACCATTGCTCCTTGTTCTGTCATCTGCCACCACTGAGAACAGCCAAGCTCCATCCTCTTTGGAACCCCCCTTCAGGTAGTTGAAGGCTGCTATCAAATCCCCCCTCATTCTTCTCTTCTGGAGACTAAACAATCCCAGTTCTCTCAGCCTCTCCTCATAAGTCATGTGCTCCAGACCCCTAATCATTTTTGTTGCCCTCCGCTGGACTCTTTCCAATTTTTCCACATCCTTCTTGTAGTGTGGGGCCCAAAACTGGACACAGTATTCCAGATGAGGCCTCACCAATGTCGAATAAAGGGGAACGATCACGTTCCTCGATCTGCTGGCAATGCCCCTACTTATACAGCCCAAAATGCCGTTAGCCTTCTTGGCAACAAGAGCACACTGTTGACTCATATCCAGCTTCTCGTCCACTGTGACCCCTAGGTCCTTTTCAGCAGAACTGCTACCTAGCCATTCGGTCCCTAGTCTGTAGCAGTGCAAGCAGACATTCACGGACGCTCCTCCCCAGGGAGCCAATTTTTAACTTTTGCCCTTTGGCTTTAAAGGGGGGGGGGCAGGAGTTTTCTGACAAGGGGGAAAGTGTGCATGTGTTTTGGGTTTGTTTGCTGTGGGGTTTTTTGGTTATTTTATTCTTACTCAAAAACAGCTAAACTGTTTGTACCCAAATTTTCCAGAAATATTCACCCCTGGGCAGAATCCAAACATGGGAAATTTCAGCCTGGAAGTTCAACTCTTCAGAAAGTTACGTGGACTGAAACCAGGCGCGTCTGAGGGACTCTCAGTAATTCCCAGGGCGGTCGGGCCAGGGCTGCCCGGGCACTGTTGTCTCCTCCGGGGTTCCGTATTTGAGTCTCTTTGATCACAGTCAGTCATTTGACAGGGGTCAGCTGGGGTTATACAAAAGAAACTAAATATTCCAAGGACCCCCCTTCAGTGCAGCTGGGGGGTTCAGGCCCAGAGACCATCTAGATCTCAGAAGTCGGAGTCAGAGTGTTGGGTGTCTCAGGGAATCAGAGCCGGCTACAAACCCTTCCAGCGGGGGGGGGGGGAGGTGTTAACGCGCAAAGAGTCCGGGGGCCTCAGCCACGTTCCTAGTGGTCAAATCTCTGCTTTGCAAAACCTGCCACTACAACTGACCCCTTGGCAGAAAACCACGGCCTGGCCTGTGCATCTCAGCACGCCTGTGTGTTCATAGCGTGTTCCATGAGCGCGTCCTGGTGCATGGCACGCCTGCACCTCCGTGGGGGTGCTTTTGGCACATTGCATGGGCATGGCATGGTTGTGTGTGGGCACGTCGTCTTCATGGCATGGACACACGTGTGTCTGCGCAGCTGAGTGGTGAGCATGCATGGCTGAGCGGCACAGGGACAGCTTGTGCACATGGCATGTTCACATGTTCATGTGTGCATGTATGATCTGCACAGGCCGTGTGTGCAAATGGCCTGTGCCAGGCATGTCTGCATCTGTGTGGGCCTGGTGTGTTTGTGTGCCAGCTGTATCTGTATCCATACGGGGCGTGTGCATGGCGTGTTTGTGTGACGTTTGTATGGGCAGGGCCTGGCTATGTCTGGATGGGGTAGGGACACAGGGGTGTCTGGATTGGTGTGTCTGTGTCCACGCGTGTCGTAGCCCCGCCCGGCGTGTGCCCGGCGCGTGTCGCGCGTTCGGTGCGGCTGTCGCGTCCCGGAGCAGCGGGAGCGGCGCTGACACACATTCCCCGTTTGGCGAAGGGAAGCAGCTCCATGTTGTTTGTATTATTTATTTGTTTTATTTGCAGTGAAAGTGCTGCGCTGACGGCAAATGTCACTTCCACCATCTGCCGCGTCTGGCTGCCTGGCTGTCGCGCAGCAGCGAGTGGGAGGGAGGCAGTTAGGAGGGGATCTGCTTTCGAGTACGCAGCTTGTGTCCCTGCGGAAGGGGCTCCAAGCAGGCGACGAGACTGAGGCCTCATCAGCCAAACCTCCCCAGGGAAACCCCCCGTGGGAGAGAGACACAACACAGGCAGGGAACTGAGTCAGCGCAGGGTCGGAGGGACCTCGCTCTACCCCGGCATCTCGTCCAATGCAGGGTCCGAGGGACCTCCCCGACCAGGAGCCGATCTAGTGCATGAACTGAGCAAACTCACCTGGCCCAAACACCCCCGGCCACCTCTGATTCCTGGGGTCCCCAGCACAATCCCTAGCCCACGGACCCCTCGACCAGCCAGCCAGCCCCCCGCGGGCGCTGACGCGGGCAGGAGCCATCGCCTTGTGTGGGGGCAGCGAGAGGCCAGGGCGATTTACAAAGCACGGCTTAATTTGCTACCAGCAGCGACGAGACCGGGAATTCGGCCCGTTAGCCACCACGGAGGCAGCTGATGCTAGTAGTTTGTGACGGGGACAGAGGCTCCCTTGTTTGCCTGATTTATGGACCAGCTTCGGGCCCCGAGCCGGGGCGTGCGCAGACCCAGCCCCGCTGGGACACATACAAAGAACCCGGGCCGGAGCCTCCAAACCGGGGCTGGCGCCGGCGCCGCAGAGCTCGGCCCACCAACAAAAGAGGTGTTCGCTCCCCAGATCCCCGAGGTTTCCCGACCCGCTTACAGGATCCCCAGGGGAGCCTGAGGCTTGGGGGGGCTTTGCGGTGAGACGGTTTGAATGGGGGAATTTACAGCCCTGCTTATTCCGGGGAGGCAGGGAGCAGAGGGGGACAGATGGCAAGTGCTCCCCCACTGCCCCTCAATCCTTCCTGCTGACCCAGCCCTGCCCTGCACCCCCCAGCTCGGCCGTGCCCCTCAGCCCCAATGCACCGTCCCAACAAGCGGGAGTGGAGGGATTTTCTGGGACATGCCATCAGAGAGGGCACTCTGCGGCCGAGCGAGACCTTGGATTCTGTTGAAAGCACCAACCCCCAGGGCAGAGGCCCACCGAACTCGTCTGGCACTGGGGCCAAACACAGCCACCGGCTGAGAACAGCTTCTGGTCACTGGCGCCCTGGTCAATGTTCAAACCCAGCGTAAGGTTCGCCAGGTCCGGTTTGTGTGCCCCGAGCCATCGGGGGTCTGAATGCAGGAAGGGGCTCTGTGACCCGGGCCTCTTCCCCCGTGTCCCCACCTCTTCCCGCCCCCGCCCCACTCCCAGTCGGGGCGCGCAGGTATCTGGGTGCTGCCAGGAGGCACCAGCCCCAGGACTCGCCGCCTGGACGGGGGAAATGGCCGTTATGCAGCATCACTGCAGCGTGGCTCTGTGCCCTGCGGCCGCCCACACAGGAAACCGGAGCTGGCAGGGGACGGCTCTTCTCCAGGGGACAGGGCCGGCTCCAGGCACCAGCTTACCAAGGAGGTGCTTGGGGCGGCCACTCCGGGGAGGGGCGGCACGTCCAGCTGTTCGGCGGCAATTCCGCGGACGGTCCCTCACTCCCACTCGGAGCGAAGGACCTCCCGCCGAATTGTCGCCGCAGATCGCGATCGCGGCTTTTTTTGGTTTGTTTTGTTTGGCTGCTTGGGGCGGCCAAAACCCTGGAGCCGGCCCTGCCAGGGGAACACGCTGGGGACGAGACGCGGTGCACGGGGGAGTGGGGACACCGGGACGGGGGAACACAGATCTGGCTCGTGCTCCCAGGCCAGCTCTCCCCTGCTCTCTGCACTGGCTGTCAGGGAATGTCCTCCCCACGTCACACACGCTGGAGCCCCGTCCCCAGCACATAGCAATAACAGAGACACAAAGCCAGGCCCCAAGGACTCAGCCCCAGAGCTGGCACGATGCCCATGCTGGAGGCACTGAACAGCAACAGCATGGACAGAACTCAGCTTCTCCTGCCACTGCAGCTAATGGAGAATCGCTGCTATTGGCAGTATAGGGCCTATGACACAGATTCCATCCAACAGAGCGCAGTCACACACGGAGTCTGGCTAGTCCAGTACGGTGTCCTATCTGATAGCACCAGCATCGGACACCCAAAGAAAACCCACAATGGCCAATTAGGGAATAACCCGCCCCAGGGGGGTTTCATCCCAGGCCCGGCGGTGGGAGGGTGGCTCATGCCCAGCAGTGGGAGTTATATCCCCTTCCCTTGCCCCGCCCCCACAATGTAACTGGTGTTCTCCTTATCGATGCCAATGCCCGATCCACTGGAATCCTGCAGAGCTCTCCTGTGGCAGTGAGTTCCACAGGCCAGCCGTGTGCTGGGTGAGAACGGACGCGCTGTCTGTCCAGCCTGTCCTGCCCAAGGGCCATTCGCCAGCTTTAACGTCTTTCACTGCCCAGCCCCAGGCGTGTAGGACTGCATCAGCACCCCCAGCGCACAGCTGGGGGGACCGCGGCATGGAGCAGGGCGCTAGCCAGGCTGGAACCCCGATTTCCCCATCCTGCGGTCACCCTTTCTGCACCCGGCCAGCCACGATGCCAGCAGGCAGGGGCAGACGAGGGGCTGAACGGAGCCAGGCAGCGCGGTGCCCAGCCCAGGGAGGAGACAGACACACAGCCCAGGGACCAGGGAGATGCAGCCGAGGGCACCCCAGGGCAGCGGGGGAGGGAGATAACGGGGCTCTGGGCACCACCCCCACCTCAGCCAAGCCAGGTGCCCGTCAGTCTCTCAGGGCCCAGCCCTGTGCCCAGCTCCCCTGGCAGTGCTGGGGGTGCTCAGCTGCTGGGGTTGGGCCCGGGCACTGAGCCCCACCTGACGGGGATCCAGCCCACAGGGCCAGGACAGTCTGGGGGGGTCCCACAGCCTGGCACAGGGGATGGGGCGCGGGACAGGACCCCACGACGATCGGGGGTGGGGGGGTCCCACAGCATGGCACAGGGGACGGGGCGTGGGGACAGGACCCCAGGATGGTCGGGGGGGGGTCCCACATCCTGGCATAGGGGACGGGGCGCGGGACAGGACCCCAGGACAGCCTGGGTGGGGGTCCCACGGCCTGGCGCAGGGGACAGGACCCCAGGACAGTCTGGGGGGGTCCCACAGCCTGGCGCAGGGGATGAGGCGTGGGGACAGGACTCCAGGACTGTCTGGGGGGGGTCCCACGGCCTGGCACAGGGACAGGGCACAGGACAGGACCCCAGGACAGTCGGGGGGGGGTCCCACGGCCTGGCACAGGGGACGGGGTGCGGGACAGGACCCCAGGACAGTCTGGGGGGGGCCCACGGCCTGGCGCAGGGGACGGGGCGCGGGGACAGGACCCCAGGACAGTCTGGGGGGGTCCCACGGCCTGGCACAGGGGACGGGGTGCGGGACAGGACCCCAGGACAGTCTGGGGGGGGGCCCACGGCCTGGCGCAGGGGACGGGGCGCGGGGACAGGACCCCAGGACAGTCTGGGGGGGTCCCACGGCCTGGCGCAGGGGACGGGGCGCGGGACAGGACTCCAGGAGAGTCTGGGGGGGTCCCACGGCCTGGCGCAGGGGACGGGGCGCGGGGCCCGCTCACCTGTCGATGATGACGGGGTCGGAGGGCGTCTCGTTGCGGTTCCCGCAGCTCTTCTTGTCACAGCAGCGGCTGGGCCGGGCGAGGGGGAGAGAAGTCAGGGTAAGTGGGGGAGGAGAACCCAGCACCCTCGGCCTGGCGCCCCTCCCACCCCCAGGGACGGCTGATGGGGACAGGGGGACAGGATGGCCCAGGCTAGGAGCCCCCCAAGACCCCTGTGGGAAGCCCCAGAGAGCTGGGGGGCGCCCTGGAGGCCGGGAGTGCTGTTCCCTGGGTGGGAGCGGCTGTCATGGCCCCCGCACAGCTCTGGGGGTGCTCTGGGGCTGGGGGTTAATCACACAGGGGACGAGGCCCTGCTGTGAGCCTGGGGGCGAAGCACCAATCGAGAGGCTCGTCTGCTGGGGGCGCTCAGCCCCCCGGCTCCCCCTGCGCCCCTCTAGCTCCACTCCCCGAGCCCTGGGTAGGTGGGGGGGGGGGTCGCTGGTGCTCGCTCGCTGCCAGCCAGGTGGGTTCGAAGCGCTGGCCCTGCCGGGGAGGCTCTGCCCCCCACCCCCGGCCCGGCCCCAGTCGCAGCTGGGCCATGGTCAGGCTGGCTGAGGCCGGGCCCCGGGCAGGCAGGGGAGCCCCTGGGCGGCTCAGTTACACAAACAAAGCCGAGGCTGGGTACGCACCCTCCCCCCCCCCCGGGACCCCACTAGTCCCTGAGCCCCAAGATCATTAGTGAGGTGCCTGGAGATCAATTAGCCGGGAAAGCCGGCGCTGACACAGCCGCTAATTCCCACAAACACCGAGCACGAGGCTCATAAACAAGGCAGCTCTAATGGGGCACCAGGGACCCCGGCGGAGACGCAGCTGGGGGGAGACGCTCCCGGCCCCGCTGGCTCGCTGCCCACCCCCCCTCCGCCCACCTGTGTGCAGCCGGCTGGGAGACACGGGTCTCCGGCGCTCCAGGGCGGCGCTCCGGGCGGGCCAGCTCGGGCTCCGTCCGTGTGTCGGGCACGGATGCCCCCCAGTTGCCCCCTTCCTCCCACCAATGCACCAAACAACCCGGCCACGGCTCTGCCTCCGCCGCCCTCGGAAAGTGCCCTGCGTTCCTGCCCAGCCTGGCTGCGGGGGCCCGGGGGCACGGAGAGAGGAGGGCGGCTGACGCTGGGCGAGGCGTGAGAGCCCAGGCAGAATCGGCGGCCGTGCTGGCAGTGCCCCCCACTGGCCGCGTGCGCAGTGCATGCCGTGCCCGCAGGCCGACTCCTGCAGCCGCCAGGTGGCTGGACGGGAGCCGGGCGGGGACGTGGCCCCTGCGCGTTCTCGCTGCCCCGCCGGCCCCGAGGCAGAGCCCGGCACCTACCTGCACATGATCTCGTGGGTCAGCAGCACGCGGCACATCTCGGGGTTTTTGTCCTGCCCCTCGTAGATGATGGCCTGGTGGGAGAGAGCGCTGGGTGAGGGGATCTGCCAGCGCGCGGCCCGGGGGGGTCTCTGATCACAATGGGCACCGGCCAGGCAGGCGTCTTGGACCCTCGCAGGCCGGGAACCTGGGACCGAACGTCTCAGAGTCCCCGAGGGAACGGAGCAAACTGGGAGCTGCCCGGCCACGGGGCTGCATGGGCCGGCCAGCCCATCCTCCGCTGGAGCCCGTCGCTCCAGGACCTCGTCCCCAGGGCCTCCCCTCACTCTGCAGCCCTACAGGCCCTGGGCACCCGCCGGGGGCGATCTCTGCTGCCCGCCAGCTCCGCGTCCTTCCTGTGCTGAGCCCAGCCCGGCTCCCTGCCCGATGCTCGGCCCGGCTGTGGGGCCCTCTCACCCCCAGGCGACTTCGCTCCCCCTCGCTCTGCTCCCCCACCCCCTCTCGCTGCCCTTCCCACCCCTCGGGGCAGCGCAGAGCTGGCCTATCCATGGGGAGCCGGGGTGGCACCGCTGGAGGGACGCAGGGCTGCGTGAAGCCAACCCAGCCCCAGGCTGAGGGGAGGCGCGAGCTGGGGACGGGTGAGGGAACCCCTGGACCTGTCCTCGCTCACTTTGCCATGACCCCCAGTGGCTGTGCTGGGCCCGCAGCGCGCTCGGCGCTGTACAGGGCACGGACAGCCCCTGCCCAGGGAGGGCGACTGACGGGCAGGGCCAGCCGCAGGCAGCCCAGCGGAGAGCCCAGGCTCAGGGTTGTCTGCTCCAGGGGCGTGGCACGGAGGGTGCCAGGGAAGGGGGCACCTTTGGGCGGGTCTGGACGGGGGCAGGGCTGGGTGCACCGGAGCCATGGGGCCGCTCGCGCCCAGGGGGCCGTGGGGAAGGACACGGGTGTTCCTGGGGAAGCCCTGGGGGCAGAAGAAGGCCTGAGATGCAGGCCAGGCCAGGCTGGGGCTGGGGGCACCTCAGAGGCACAGGAGTTCCTGGGAGTGGTGGAGGGGTGACCCGGTCTGAACCCCCAGCCCCGGACCAGGCCTCCCCCTGCACTGTCCCCAGCTGGCAGTGTTACCTGCTTGGACATGGAGTCGATGAGCCGCACGTAGAGATCCTGCTCCGTCCGCAGCCCTGCGGGGGGGAGAGGAGACAGTCTCACCTGGCTGTGAAGCTCCATCGATCCCCTCACTCCCGACCCACAGCCCCCCGTTAGCCCAGTGCTGGGCTCCCCCAGCTCTGCCAGTGCCCCTCACTCCCGACCCGCAGCCCCTGCTAGCCCTGCCCTGGGCTCCCCCAGCTCTGCCGGTGCCCCTCACTCCTGACCCGCAGCCCCCACGTACTCCAGGACCCTCCCCTGAGAACGTGCAGCTCGGCACATCGATGGGAAGGCAGGAGACCCACCCGGCCCCTGCTGGACGCAGGATGGACGTGAGAGGGTGACAGGGCTGCAGGCGCTGGGCTGGGGCAGGGAGTCAGTCCTGGGGGCCATACATGGTGCTGAGGCCCCGGCCCCCAGCCCCCAAACCTCCTGATCCCACAGCCCCCTGCTCTCCAGCCCCTGGCCCGGCAGCCCCCCGGCCCCTGCCACCGGCCCTGCAGCCCCCCTGCTCTCCAGCCCCGCAGCCCCCCGGCCCCCAGCCCCTGCCACCGGCCCCCTGCCCCTGCAGCCCCCCTGCTCTCCAGCCCCGCAGCCCCCCGGCCCCAGCCACCGGGCCCCTGCCCCTGGCCCTGCAGCCCCCGCCCGTATAGCCCCTGCCCCAGCAGACCCCTGACCCATAGCCCCTGCCCCCTGCAACGCAGCCCTGTCCCCCCGGCCCCGGCCCCCCGGCCCCTGTCCCCCCGGCCCCGGCCCCCCGGCCCCTGTCCCCCCGGCCCCTGGCCCCCCGGCCCCCCGGCCCCTGTCCCCCCGGCCCCGGCCCCCCGGCCCCTGGCCCCCCGGCCCCCCGGCCCCCCGGCCCCGGCCCCCCGGCCCCCCGGCCCCCCGGCCCCGGCCCCCCGGCCCCCCGGCCCCCCGGCCCCGGCCCCTGGCCCCCCGGCCCCTGTCCCCCCGGCCCCGGCCCCCCGGCCCCGGCCCCCCGGCCCCCCGGCCCCCCCTTACCGTTGCTGTACAGCAGCTGCAGGCGGTAGTGAATGCCGTTGTTGGTTTTCTCTCCGTTCTGCTCCTGGGGAGGGAGACAGCAGGTCGGCCGGTGGCCGGTGGCTGGGAGCCGAGCCCCCCGGGAGACCTGGGACACGGCACTCTGCCCCCTCTGCCGAGCTGGGGCGGTCTCCTCCACCACGCAGACGGGCGGGGTGGGATGGACTGAGGATCTGCCGGCTGCCCGGGGTCCCCCACCCGGGACGTGAGTTTGGGGGGGTCTCGGCCCGAGCGGGGCCGGGCTGAGCGGGGCCGGGCTGAGGGGCCCTGGCCAGACGGGGAACAGAACAGCTCCAGCCCAGGCACCGCTCCCCACCCACGGCTCTGCCGATGCCCCTCAATCCCGACCCGCAGCCCCCGCCCCCCTGGTGCCACGTCCCCACTCGCTCTAGGGCCATGTGGAGGGGGCAGGGAGGGGGAGGGGCTGGCCACGGGGGGAGCACAGGAGGGAGGGGACAAGGTTGCAGGGAGGGGGCGAGGCTGGCCATGGGGAGGGGGCGGGGCATAAGGCAGGGGTGGGAGTGGGGTGGGCCATGGGGCAGGAGTGAGGCACAGGGCGGGGTCTAGGGTTGCCAACTTTCTGATCGCATAAAACCAAACACCCTTGCCCCGCCTCCTGCCCCGCCTCTGGGGTCCTGCCCCTCCACTGAGGCCCCGCCCCCGCTCATTCTACCCCCCCCCCAATTCATTTGCTCATTTTCACTGGGCTGGCTCAGGGGTTTGGGGTGCAGGAGGGGGCGAGGGCTCCGGCTGGGGGTGCAGGCTCAGGGGTGGGGCTGGGGATGAGGGGTTTGGGCTGCAGGAGGGGGCTCCAGGCTGGGACCGAGGGGTTCGGAGGGTGGGAGGTGGATCAGGGCTGGGACGCAGGGGGAGGGGGAGGGGGAGGGGAGGCGCTTACCTCAAGCAGCTCCCGGAAGCAGCGACATGTCCCCCCTCCAGCTCCTACGCAGAGGCGCGGCCAGGCGGCTCCATGAGCTGCCAGGTTTGCAGGCGCCGCCCCCGCCTGCAGTTCCAATGGGAGCTGCAGAGCCGGCGCTTGGGGTGGGGGCAGCGCACGGAGCCCCCTAGCTGTCCCTACGCCTAGGAGCTGGAGGGGGGACATGTCGCTGCTTCCAGGAGCCACGCGGAGCCAGGGAGCTGCCTTAGCCCCACTGCCTGGACTTTTAACAGCCCGATCGGCAGTGCTGACCGGAGTCGCCAGGGTCCCTTTTCGACCGGGCGTTCCGGTCAAAAACCAGATGCCTGGCAACCCTAATGGGGGTGGGGCAGGCCACTGGGTGGGGGGGAGGCACAGGGAGGAGGCGAACCTGGCCACGAAGAAGGGGGTGGGCACAGGGAGGGGGCGGGGCTGTCCCCGGGGCGGGCCAGGCTCTCACCCTGTCCTTCTCCACGAAGTCGATGAAGGAGGTGCGCTCGATCTCCACGGGCTGCCCCTGCCGGTCGTACATGGCCAGCACGAAGTGGAAGAAGTTGGATTTCCGCAGGTTGGAGGGCGGCTGCTTCTCGAAATGGGCGCGGGCCAGGCCCACCCCACTGCAAGGGAGAGCGCAGACTGCTGAATGCCAGACGCCCGCAGGGCCCCCCAGCCGTGCCCACCCCTCGCTCCCAGCGCCCGGTGTCCCTGCCATGGGCTCCGCCAGTCTCTCCCGCCTGGCTCCCCCCGGGACCCCTGGGCTCCCCCTCGCAGGCCCCGTCCCCCTGGCTGTCCCCCAGCTCCCTGCTCTGCCCCTCACAGGCCCCACCTGCCCAGACCCCGTCCCCCTGGCTGTCCCCCAGCTCCCTGCTCTGCCTTGGCCCGCCGGCTGCAGAGAAACACCCTGGACGGCCCCCTCCCCAGGGTGCCCAGGCACCATGTTACAGCCGGTGTCACACTACTCCCAGACACCCACAGTCCCACCGAGCGGGTCTCCCCATCTGCTGGGCCCTCCTCCCCCCGCGCACAGCCCAGGCTCCGTCGTCCGCCTCACCCCCTGTGACAATGTGGTTCTGGCGGAACCCAACTGAGAGTGCCACCACAGGACCTTGGTTGCAACAATGATCTATATGGTCCCAGATTATATCAATAACGTCACACCCCCAACGCAAAATTGATGCAGGAAGGGATGACACAAACATCACTGACTGCATCCCAAGAGCTCCCCATCCTTGGGTTTATCTCACTATGTCTAGTATCGGGGTTAGGCACTACGGCTTAGCTGGCTAAAGAACAACAGAAATGGTTTATCAAAATTGTGTTCAACAACATGATTGAACCTCTTTACAAACAAGGTAAAACTTGGTTAGAACAATAGTGGATTGGATCTGCTCTTGCAGCATGGTTCCTGTATGTCTCATGTGACCTTGCCAAGAGCTAAAGAAAACAGCTACTTTATCCATACAAGCTCGGGCAAATGTTTGGAACCCAATTAACATCAAATAAATGCAGATATTAATGATGTTCATAGTACAGGAATCTTGGCATTTAGCCATGAAGGCATTATGGTAGTGTGCCTTAGTTTCCCTTCTCATACAGTACATTAGGTCTGGAATGTCTTTTCTCCTGTGAAAAGTTCCAATACTGTTTACAGGCATCAACTGTGAAACATTAGTATAGCAAGGCCTTTTAACATAAAGTGTGTTCTCATGTATTCCTTTTAACATGTTCAAGGGATTTTCCAACAGATTAGGAACATTGTACATTCTTACAGTTCTTGGTAATAGCAACACATTAGTTACAAAATTACCATTAGCATTAACAACAAATCCATTGCAAGTGTCCATCTACAATCATGGTTGTCATGCCACACCTTTGGCTCAATACCATTGGAGTTTGGGCATCTTAGGGTTAACCTGTGGCTTTCCTTTGCAAAATTCAGTGTTCTCTTTCCTCCTTGTCCTGCAGGATCACACCCTGATTTTTCTTGCTTAACAGAATTTACTGGCTGATGGGGTGGGCTCTCTGTGCTAACAGCTATTAGCAAGTCCTTCCCCTCCCAGCCAGACAAGTAATTTGCATTACCACAGACAGAAGCCAGTCCACCAGTTTTCATATCCTTAACTGTTATCATTTCCAAGGCTGGACTCTGTCTTAAAGAGATACCACACAAATCCAAAGAGTCTGAGGGTGAGAGTTTGCTTGCTCTCCCCTGCATCCTCAAGCATTTAGCCATAAAACTGTTCTGCTTTGAAACACCAGTAACCAAATCTGTCCTCAGACCCTGAAGCACAGACTGCTCACTTAAAGAATTAGAATGGAGACATTCCTGTTCCAACACCATTGTCTTCCCAACAAGCTGGCCACACACAGCCACTTGGTTATAGGGCTGCTCAACTTTCTTAACAGCTCTTACTCCATCTGAGACCTTCTCAAAGCTACCCACACTGGATCTTTCGAAAGGAAAGTCAGTGGATCCATTCACAACAGAAAATTTCTGGCTGTTAGGAACTGAAACTTCCTTGATTAAATTACTCTCACACCCTTCATTTGCAGGGAACTGCTTGCACAAATTACCATGAGGATTCCTTTCCCCAGGAGCTTTTTTAAGCAGCAAATCACCCCTCACAGAAATTCTGCCCTTACCCTCTTCACCTAGGGCTTGCTCTAAAGGAACACTTTCCTGAGCAACAACAGACTTTTTCTGGGTCTTACTTACATCCAGGATCTCCTTTGGCCCATCAGGCAGATTTCTACACAATCCCCTTTCAGGCAAACCCATAGACTTCCTAGATGAAAGGTTAGAAACATTTTCCTTTCCTTTGCCACACACAAGTTTAGGAATCCTTTCCTTCTTGCTACAAGTTTCCACACCATCAGTAGGTAACACAACCAAATCACCTGCATGCTCTCCGCGTTCCCCGGCTAGGGTATTACCCTGATTAGACAGTGTTGCTACACCCTTTACCAACCACACACCAGCAATAGGCAAAATACAAGCACCAGAATTGTCTGGTCTCTGGGATTTTGCTAAGACACTAACTGTATGCAACTTAGTTACAGTGCCATTCTCCCCAGCAGACACAGACTTAGGACCATTCCCTTCCTGGGCTTTAGTTGAATTCAGAACCAACTTTGAGACAACTGCACTAACCTCAACCATTACAGGCCGAAAGGCACCTTCTGTCTGCTCCACAGACAAAGAAGAGCTGGAGACACCTTTACCAGACACATAGCTCGGGATTTCATTTCCCTTGTCCCAGCACACAGGGCTGTTCACAGACAACTGCTTGGAGACTGAGGTAGCTTCCTCCATAGGCAAGTCAATACCCCTGACAGACACAGGCACATTTCCTTCACTGTCACTATTCTCCACACAGGAAACAGGTAAGGTGTAGGGACATTCATCTTCCACTATCCCTGCCTTCCCAAACTGCTGACTAGACAAAGCCACCAGCTCACAAGGCTGCCCAGGCTCCTCCAAACTTTTCCTGCCTTCCTCTCCTTTGTCCCAGCACACAGGGCTGATTACAGACAAAGACTGGGAGAGTGGGACAGCTTCCTTACCAGGCACCTTGCCACTCCCAGCAGATAAACTGCTCTTCTTACTACACTGAGCCACTGCCAGCAAATCACAGTTACCCTTTTCAGGTTCACTTTTACAAGCTGTACTAGCCACCAATGCATCACCCATCAAAAATTCACCCTTTCCTTCCTCAGTTAGGGCTTCCACCTGACCATCCTCTTTAGTCTGCTCCAGAGAAACATTTTCCTGCCCAATAAGATTTTGCTGCTCTTGATTTAACTCCAGATTCACTTCTGAGACACTAGACCGACATTCAGAAACTTCATTTACCGACAAATAGCTCTTCTCAGACAAACCTTTGGAGCAACCCTCCCCAGGCAAATCATTGCCCACCATAGACACAGGTTTAAGATCATTCCTGTCCTGTGACTGACCACCTGGACTGAACAAAGCTTTAACATTTTCCCCAATCAAAAGATCCTTAGGCAATAACTTCCTTACACCAGCTATAACCTCATGCTTAGCACCATTCCATTCAAGGTGGATTCTGGCTAAAGGCACACGGACAGTAAACTCATAGAGGACTACAACATTCACACTCTGATTTGGTAAATAATCTTCCTCTTTGACAAGATCTGCTTTAACCAGAGTGATGTTAGAAGCCATAATTTGCCCTACACAGCTTTTACCATTGACTTTTACATTCTCTGTGAATCTTTCATTACCACTCCCATACAGAGCATTGGCACCAGTTATGGAGTCACCCTTTACTGAACACACAGTAAAAGCATTTACATAAAAGGTGGCAGAATTGGGGTACATTTGGTTACACCCAGACAACTGCTCAGAGTTATACAACATACCAACATTGTTATAAACCGGACTTTCAAGAGGATACAATTTCTGCTTTTCTTCCCTTGCTTTTCTGACTTGGAGCTGAAATCTTTGCACTTTTGCCTCAGCTTCTAGTTCCTGCAATCGAATTTCTGCCAGTCTTTGTTCATGTTCAAGTTGAAGTTTACTTGCTGCCTTTTGCTTTTCAATTGCTTCTGCCTTCTGATCACTGGCCATTAACAGATCTCTCAGTTCTTGATTTGTAGCTTTCTTTCTAAAGCTTATCCCCTTTTCTGAACACAAATCTTTCAGGGCTTTTTTGTCAAGGCTCTCATATGCTCTTTGCTCACCCATTACAACTGCTCTTTAACCAACCAAACTCTCAATCCCAAAATTCAAATTTGGATAACGTGGGGTTCTGATCCAAAGCTTAATTGACCTGGTTCTGTGGATCCAAGCACGACTACGCCACTGTGACAATGTGGTTCTGGCGGAACCCAACTGAGAGTGCCACCACAGGACCTTGGTTGCAACAATGATCTATATGGTCCCAGATTATATCAATAACGTCACACCCCCCCGCGCCCATCGGGCCCACACAGACCCTGGCCACAAGGCGGGAGGTGCAGGGGCTGGGTCTGCCCCGTGCTCTGTGCAGCACCTAGTGCGGCCAAGGCCTGACTTAACCCATGCGCGGCTGGTGAGTATGACGCAGCGGGGCCAAGGCTCTGGTGGTCACAGAGGCTTCTCCCCCCCAACCCCTGAGTGAATGGGCCCCCAGAGACCACCATAGCCCCCTGCTACAAGCCTGCGTCCAGCACCAGGGTGGGGGAGAGCCCAGGAGAGCCCAGTGGCCGCTGCTGAGGTGCGTCGAAAATGCCAGAACGATGACTGAGCTCCCCCTGCCCGGCTAGACGCGGCACATCCTGCCCCACGGCTTGGCAGCCCTGGCTTTCCCAGGAGAGCACCAACCCCCAGAGCTGTGACACCCGGCACCACTGCCATGTAATTCAGATGTGTTGTACAAAGTCTGCCGTGTGAGGTGTCGGTCTAAACGTCTTGCTCTGCTAGACAGACAGATCTCGCTGGGTGGGCTGTGCTCTCGTGGGGTGTGAGGTTACGGAGTTTGGCTTCGTACGTGTTACGGGAACGCCTTTCAGGTACAACCGTAAAAAGGCCAAACAATGTTCATGGCCCACTGAGGAAATGCACATGAGGGGACGTCACTCTCCCGACAACCACACACCTGGAAACCCCCCGGAGGCAAGGACTGAACTGGGGGAGGTGCTGGTCCCGGGCTAGAGGGATTTGTAACCTGTGTATGAAAAGCTGGGAAACCCACGCCCCAAAGCCAAGGTAGCCTGTGTCTTAAGCCTCTGCCAGGCTGGGAGTGGGGTGAGAACTATCACTCAGGGTGAGAACCTGCGAATTCATCTCTACCTGTCTGGTGTGTTAAGCTCAGTTTGCAGTTTTGTTTGTTTGCTTGGTAACCTGCTCTGTTTGCTGTCACTTCTACTCACCTAAAATCCATCCTTTTGTAGTTAAGAAACTTATTTTATGTTTTAATCCGAACCAGTGTGCATTTGACTAAGGAGCTTGGGGAAAATCTCGGCGTGGTTACCGCAAGTGGGCGTTGTTCTCTTCACATTGAGGGAGAGGTGGACCAGGTATTAATCCCATAGACTGGCCACATTTGACCGGGGCAGGACGGTGCTGCTCTGGGGCCTAGGCTGGGGGGCTGGCGGTCAGAGAGCCTGCGTGTAACTGCAGCTGGGCGTGTCCCTACCTGTGCGAATGCTGGTGAAAGTGCAGACTGGGTGTGGCACCTCGTCACAGCAGCACAGTGTAAAGGGAGCCCAGGCTGGTGGGTCAGGAGGCTCAGTGGTACCCCAGTTCCAGGTGGCAGCCCAGGGGAACCCGTCACAAGAGCACCAAAGACAGGGCTGGGAGGGCACCGGAGTGGCTCTGTGGTAGCTGGTGCAGGGCATGTGGCCACCTGGTCGTGGCACGGACACCTTGGGCCAGGCAGACGTGGGTGCAGACTGACAGGCACTGCACAGACCCCCGTCACGCCGGGCGCTGCACAGACCCCCCCCCCCCGCTCTCCCCTTTCGCGGCACCGCTTGAGTGGAACATGGCTCAGGCCAACGGGCCCTGGGAGGAGACGCCCGCACGGCTTTGCCCCTGGGCGGGGCTGGGTCCCTTGGTGTGAACTGCATGAAGGGGTTGGTTTGTGCCTAGACACCTGGCAGCTGGAAATGACTGAGTAATTCCACGCCGTTTACCAAGCCCCGGCTGGTACCGCGACGCTTTCAGCCGCTGCTTGGCCACCACCACGTCTGCCCGTCAGACAACGCCTCACACCCCGGCAGATCCCAGAATGCTTTGCAGCCTTTAACTCCCACAAATCACCACCAAAATGCAGCCACCTCTGAAACAGGGCGTGGCAGCTGTTTAGCAGCACACAGCTTAGGGCAGGGAGCGGAGAAGATTCGTCTAGCAGAGGGGCCTGGGCGTCAGTCCCTCCCGGCGGCGCGCACAGGGGTCGGCCTGGCCTACCTGCACGAACGGGGGAAACCCGCAGTGTTCAAAACTCCCTGCCGGTTTTCTCTGCCTTCCGGTTTGGGAGGCTGGAGGTCGTGCTGGGGTCACACAGCGCTGAGGGCTCGGAAAACAGAAGCTGGGTTCCCTGGTAACCCTGCCTCCGGGAGCAGGAGCTCCGAGCAAACCCCCAAATAGTGCCAGACCCACGACAACCCCCTGACTGCTGCATTCGCCCCCGGCCAGGGGTTCCCACGTGGCCTGCATCTGAGCCGGCTCTGCCAGGGGGCCCAACCGCCAGGACGGGCCGGGAGTCTCCAGGGATGAAAGATTCATCTTGATTTAAAGAGGATGTCATGTGATGAACCCCCCCAGGGATACGTCCAACCACGACTGGGCCCCCCAGGCTGTCACCCTACGGCGATCCTGTGTGCCCACGTCATACACAGCGGGGCAAACACTGCCCTCAGTTACCCGGGCTAGGTCTGGGTGTGACTGAGAGCAGGATCTGGCCCTGGATCTAGGCCTGCGGCGCACACAGCGGGTCAGGGGACGATGCCAAGGGAAATAAATAGATCAGGAATAATTCCTCCCGCCTCGTGATCGAAGAGCGGCCGCCCTCAGGCTGCGGGACGGGTGCTGGCTGTGAGCGAGTCCCCCCCACACAAGCTGGCCGGGGAGTTACGCGGCCGTTTGCTTTCCTGGCCCCGTCTCCCATTCGGGGATGGGGACAGGGCCGTGAGGCGGGGCGGTTTCATGTCAGCCGGCTCGGAGCCCGAGCGACAGAGCCGTAACTGTCCCGTGTGGTGCACGGGCCGGGGGGGGCGGGGGCGGGTGTTGTTTAAAGGCACAGCCTGAGGAGACCCCTGTGCAGCTGGCTCTGGAGAGATGCTCCCCCCCTCCCCCGTCTCTGCCCCAAAGAGCAGCCCCGCCCCCGGATAACTCAGCACACAAAGATCCAGAGCCCCCCAGGCCTACCCGTGCGGCCGCCTGCCAGGCCCTGTCTCCTGACACCCCCCCCTCCCCCGCTGCAATAGTGCGGCCTGCGGGAGGGTGGGCGTGGGGCAAACTCCCCCTGCCCCACACAGCAGGGACAGGCCTGTCGGAGAGACCTGCCCCCCTGCAGGGAGCCGGCAATTCAGCCTCGGCTGGGCCCGCGTGCGCAGAGACCCGGGATGCCCAGGCCCGGGGACACTGCAGGGAAGTGGGGCTGGCCTGGCCCCTCTGCCGACAGCAGGGAGCTCCCTGGGCGGTTTGGGGCAGTGGCGCCTGCTCTCCCTGGGGGCTGTGTCCCGTTGCCCCGGCCGGTGCCGCATTTGCCGGTTCGAGACCGGGAGCCGCCCCTGGCTAATGGCTGCTGGTGACCCCACGTGCCATGAGTTCGGGGGTCTCAACCGCGCTCCTCGCTGGGAGCGCCGGCACCAACCGGACCCAGCCTGGGGGGGCGGCCACCCGAACTCCCCTCGCCCCAGAGCGGGGTCCCCCCAGGGCAGAGCCGGGGGGCAGCTGGACCGGCCATCACCCAGGCGGGAGGGGGGGGACAACGAGGGGGCATCAGGCTCCAGGCCCCTCGTGCCAGCCCCTCGTGCCAGCCCCAAACACCCACGAGCACAGCCGATAAAACATCGCCACCTGTTGGCTGTTCTGCCAAGTGCACCAGGAATCCTCCCCCGCCTTCACCCTCCCCTGCTTCCCCGAGGCCAGATCCCAGCCGGCCCAAGCTGACACCCTGGCAATCCCCCCGGGCAGGGGCCTGCCAGGCTGTGCCCGGGTGAGGGTGTCGCTCCTCTAGGGCAGAGCCCACTGTCCACAGAGCCTAGATGCCCCGGTGACTGGACAGAAGGACAGACAGGGTGCGGGGAGCCCTCAGGGCCCTGGGTGCGAGGGTGCCCAGCTCCCCCAGGGACCCCTCTCTGCATAACCGAGGGGCAGAGCCCGTCCCTTGGACACCA
The DNA here is from genome assembly GCF_011386835.1 of Chrysemys picta bellii. Classification (NCBI taxonomy): domain Eukaryota; kingdom Metazoa; phylum Chordata; order Testudines; family Emydidae; genus Chrysemys; species Chrysemys picta. Next base: position 143,263,140 of record NC_088795.1, on the reverse strand, counting down.
GTGAGAGTTTGCCATTGATGTCAATGGGGCAGCCCCAGGGCTCCCCCTCTGCAGCCAGCCTCAGCTCCCCAAGGAGAATGCGCCCTGCCCCACCTGCTGCACATCTCTGGGTCAGCTCACCATATGCAACCGACTCCGGTGGCTTAGACCTATCAGAAAATCAACACACACTTTGCAGAAATCCGGGGGGGCTGCGGGTCGGAAGTGAGGGGCACCAGCAGAGCTGGGGGTGGGGGGTGGGATCCCAGGGCTGGGCTAGCAGGGGACTGCGGGTCGGGAGTGGCTGGACTGTGTGTGGGGAGCTTGCCCAACTCACCCCTGACTCTAGCCAGCGTTACCCAACCCCTCCCTTTCACAACATTCAATTCCTGGCCCAGATCCCCCCCGGCCCGACGGATCCCGGCCTGGCCCCCGCGCACACAGGGCAGGGGAGGAACCAGCCCATCACCCTTCGCAGCAGGGTTGGGGCTGCCCTGGCCCCCCTGCGGGTGGGGAAGCTAGAGAACCAGTGAGAGCCCCTAAACGTCCATGTTGGGGCTCCCATGCAGCACCCCCAGCCTAGGGATCCCTCTGACTCGCCACCCATCAACCCCCCATTCATCTGGAGGAGCCCATCTCCGGACAGCCCATCAGGTCACAGCTCCACCCCCCGCACCTTGGCTGGGTCTGTGCCCTCCATCTGGGCACTTCCTGAAACACCCACACCACTGACCGGACGCTGCCACGGTGCACACACTAGTCATGAGCCGGCTGGTGTGGGCCCCCCTGCCTCCACCGGATGGGATCAGAACGGCTGGCTGTGTGTCATGGGCCCTATACTGGTAACGGAGATTCTCCTGCAGCTCCGGTGCCTCTGAAAGCTGGAGGAGCCCAGTCCTACTCCAGCTGCTGCCACCAGTTTCCAGGCAGCCTTGGCGAGCAGAGAAGTAAGAGCTGCGCGGCCACAGGTTGTCACAATCAAAACGTTTTGTGATTTTAAAAAAATCAAACCTGCCCCCCCCGCACCCCTGACCTCTCTCTGCCTGCGTGGGGTCACGTCTCCAAGTCTCCCCACAACCAGGCAGGGCAGAAACGGACTTTGCAAGTGAATCTGAGCTTTCCTCTAAACCCATCACGTGACTCCAGGAGCTGGGGCTCTGAGAAACGCACCAAATACCACGAGACTCGCGCTGCAATCCGTGATGTACCAGATCACAGCACACCTGAGCAAGGACACGCAGGTCCCAAATCGCTAGCCCCCCTCCCCCTCAAACACCCCCCCACTGTCTGCGACCACACGCCTGGGAGAGCGAGTAACAACGAGCGGGCGTTTGTGTCTCGTTTTGCTCCTTTGTGATGGGTGAAGAGAGGCTGGAAGGTTTCTTCCAACAGCCCCTTTCCCCAGCTTGTGTTTCGCACGAGCTCCGCTCTGGCGAGCCGGGGATGACGCGCACGTCGGCCGGGTTGTTCCGAGGAAGCGGATTCTAGTCGGGCTCTTGAAGAGGCCGGTGGGTTTGGTTCCCACCTATTGAACTCCAATGCTTGGCGCACCCTGGGGAGAAAGAGCCTCTTTGCTAAACACCCCGCCCTGCAGCCCTTTGACGCGGGTTTGCCATGAACTGCCCGGAGAGCTCCTCCTCCGCCCGAGCCCGGGGACAGCCCAGCCCACATCCCAGCCCACATCCCTCATATCTCGCAGATAAAAACCAAGGAGACCCCCAGCTGCCTTTCTCCACCACAGAGCACCACACAACGGGCCATGTTGAAAAGCCCTTTGGCGGCAGCCTGTGAACACCCCCACGCGCGAGGCCTCAGCCCAGGGCCCTGAGAGCTGACGCTGCCCGGAGACGGCCGGGGAAGCCCGGCTCACCGAAGGGCCAAAGGCGCACGCTCCCTGGGATCTCTGAGCCTGTGACCGGCCCTGGCCCCGGCACGCCCGGCGAGTCCCGGCAGTGCGGTACGCCCCCAGCCTTGGCGTGACCGCGCCCCACGGGAGGGACGGGAGGGGGCTACCGCACTGCTCGGCTGACGCTCCTCAATCCCGACCCGCAGCCCCGGGCTCCCCCCACCCCACTCTGCAGCTGCCCCCCGGACCCCGGAATTGGAGCGATTCTGGGGCTGCCCCCCACAGACCCACCCTCGCCCTCCCAAGAGGAACCCGCACAGTTTTGACTCCTTCGACATATATCTAGAAAAAAGGCACCGTCGTGACCCAGGGGTCCCCAGGGAGGCGGCTTCCTCACGCCCCGTTTCATCGAGCCCACGGCTTGGGCCCCTCGCGCCCCGGCCTGTTGGGCCTGGTCTGAGAATGTTACACACCCCAGGGAGGCCCAGCCCCTGTCGGCCCCACTGGCAAGAGACCGTCTCTGGAGCTGACCCTAGAGACTCCCCCGCGGGTGGGGGGGGCGGCAGAGCACAGGTGGGGGGACCCCCGATCACCAGAGGGCGAGGAGTGCGAAGGCGCATGGCCCCCATAGCCCCGGCACGGAGCCACTGAGAACCAACCCCTGGCTTGTGGGGCGCCGTGGGGCCAGGGGGACCCGCTGCGATCCAGCCATGCTCAGCAGCGACAGAAACCAGCCCACAGGGCCCCTGTGTGCAGTGAGCTGGGGGGGCATTGGGGGCAGAACGCACCGCACAGCCTGGGGGAAAGCTGCCAGCGCTGGGCCTGCCCCCTGGACACCCAGGGCTCCATGCTCCGGCTGCCCCGGCCCCCTCTGGGGGGTGTGGGGTCTCTCAGGGGCACAGCCTGCCCCCGGGCAGCCCCCTCTGCCCCCTGCCAGGGGTATTTCCCCCATACGGAGCTGGCAGGAGGGCCATATTGACTGTCCAGTGCCCGCCTCCGGCTCCTTCCATCCGGGGGGCTTAGACTGCTTTACAGGCAGCCGTGAGTGAATTCGCACAGCCCTTCCCCCGTCCCCCCAGCCAGGCACATCGTCCCCCTTGTACAGACAGGGACACTGAGGCAAGGCGAGGGGGCGGGACTCAGCTGAGGCCCCACAGCAAATCAGCGGCAGAACTGGGAACAGAACCCAGGAGTCCTGATCTCTCCCCTTCCCCCCCCAAAACACACACAAAGAGCTACACAACCTGACGTGTGTGTATACACACACCCCCACGCCGCCCTGGGAAAACCTTCCACCTCCACTCCCCCGGGCCAGCTCCAACAGCGGGGTGCGGACATCGTGCTATGGGGCAGCCAGCCCTGGGGTCACGTCCGGACCCAGGCTCACCTCAGCCTCCTCCCCCCGGTCAGCCCACTCCTGCGATGCCCGGGCTCGCCTGCCCATCCAGGGGTCAGCAGACTGCCACCCGCCTCCCCGCCGAGGGCCGGGCACCCCGTGTCTGTCTGTCAGTCCCGCGTGCTCTCAGCAGCTCTGCGTCTAGTCCCAGGCCCGGGGCCATGCAGAGGTGGGCTGGGCGGGACCCAAGGCTGCCGTCCTCTCTACCCCCAGCCCCCTCTCCTCTGCTCCATAGCACTCCCCTCGGAGACCGATTCGGGGGGCTGGGGGGGCTATGGAGCCAGGAAAGCCCTGGGGCACAGACACGCTGAGGGAGCCCCCTCGGGGGGCAGGGGGAGCCGCTCCCCAAGGTCTAGGCAGCTCTCGCCCCCCTGCTGTGGAGCTGCTGGCGCTAGGAGCTGGGCAGAGCCCCCCCAAACTCAGCTCACCCGTGACCACCGAGCAGCATTTCCAGGCGGGGCCAACAGGGCGTCCCCACTGCCTCCTGGAGGGGCACCCAGCTCCCTGCCCGTCTCTTTCGGCACATCTACCCGGCCCTCCGCCAGGGCCAGCTCCTGCGCGAGCCCCTCGGACACCCAGGGGCAGTGCGTGTCTCCAGCCTCCGGGCCGTGCCATCGCGGGAGGGATAGCTCAGTGGTTTGAGCATTGGTCTGCTAAACCCAGGGTTGGGAGTTCAATCCTTGAGGGGGCCATTTAGGGATCTGGGGCAAAAATCTGTCTGGGGCTTGGTCCTCCTTTGAGCAGGGGGTTGGACTAGATACCTCCTGAGGTCCCTTCCCACCCTGATATTCTCTGATTCTCCCGGCACGCAGCTCCCTGGAAACCTGAAACCTGGCTCCTGCCATAGGGCCCAGCCAAAGGTCCCCTCCGTGCCCCCTTCCCACCAGCAGAGCCGCCCCAAGCCCCTTTCTGGTGACATGCCTGCGGCTCCGCTGAGGGCCAGGCATCCATTTGTAACCTCGTCCCTGGTGGCCGGAGCCGGGGGGGCCGGGATGTCGCTAGACTAGAACTCGAGGGGACGCGGCGAGACGAGCACCCGGGCAGCGAAGTGGCCAAGCGGGCGGGTGGATCCATGAACAGAGCCGTTCCGTCCCCAGGGCTTTGGTTTCAAGCCTTGGCGGAGAAGAGAACCCGATTCTGCTCCCACTCAAATCAACGGCAAAACTCCGCCGAGTTCATCGGTGCCCGGTTGGCCCGGATCCCCAGGGGCCCACGTCCAAGGACTGGAAGGGACCGACGCGGCTTCATTCAGCCCAAAGGTCCATCTAGCCCAGTATCCTGTCTGCCGACAGTGGCCAATGCCAGGTGCCCCAGAGGGAGTGACCAGCCGTCATTCTCTGGCTCCCCTGCCAATAGCCAGAGCTGGGCCAAGCGCTCCCCGCCCCCGGCTCATTAGGGACTGTCCCTGGCTGTGCAGAGGGCAGCCGGCCCCCCGCCCGCTCGCCAATCCTCCGCGGCAGAGTCTCGACCGGCTCTCGGCCAACGATCGTCCCCCTTTGCCCAAAGTTAGGCCTGTAGGTCCCGTGGCAGCCCCCTGACAACACAGGGGGGAGGCAACAGCTCCCAAGCGAGCGCTCCATGGCTGGGAACGTGCTCCTGGCGAACGCCCGTGTGAGCGTCTCCTGCACGTGGGCTCCAGGAAGGGGGAGGAGGGCAGCCACGAGGCAATGGCCATGGCTGGGGACCCGGGAGACCTGAGTTCAATTCCCTGCTCTGCCAGAGTCCTTGTGTAACGTGGGCCAGTCGCTCTGTGCCTCAGTTTCCCCTCGGTGCGATGGGGAGAATGGCCCTGCCCTGCCTCCCAGGGGTGCGTGAGGATGAAGCCAGGAAAGAGGGATGATACTATGGAGATGGGGCAGACAGTACCCGAGCTAGAGCCCCAGCGACAGCAATTCACACAAACCGTCCCAGGAAAAGCCTTTCCACTACGTGCTGAGTACCGACGGCAAACCCGCCAGCCAAACCCTGCTCAGAAATCCCCCCGGCCTTTGTCGCGCGAGGCCCCCCTGGGACAACCCTCCCCCGGGCCAGCTCCGACAGCGGGTGTGGACGGGCTCCAGCATCGTGCTATGGGGCAGCCAGCCCTGGGGGCATCCTGGGTGTTCACTACAGAGTCTTCTGGGCAGCATCCCGGTTAGCTGGGGTGACCAGATGTCCTGATTTTATAGGGACAGTCCAGATATTTGGGGCTTTGTGTTATACAGGTGCCTATTACCCCCCACCCCCGTCCCCATTTTTCATACTTGCTGTCTGGTCACCCTCTGATTAGCCCAATATTCATATGGGGCCCCTCGAAACCTCAGAGCCTGGCTGGGTTTCTTGGTTTATAACCTGGGCGGGGGAGGGTTAAAAAGCTCCAGGTTGGAAGAAGAAAATAACTGAAGGATGCGCTGGGTTGGCAGGAGCGGGCGAGCTCACTCGCCGGCCAGCTGGGGAAGCCGATTGGCCTGATGGCTAAGGAGAGCCGGCAAACGCGCCGAGGCCCCTGGGGCCGCCCCGGCTCGGGGTCAAGGCCGTTTGCACGAGGTGAGCGTTACCCTGGGGAGCTGCGGCTCCCCACAGGAGAGAGGCCGGGGGGAGCAGAGAGAGCGGAGAGGAAAGTGTGGCCGGCCTCAAGCCTCTGTCCTCCGGCCCCGCGCCCTGCGCCTGCACCGTGTGGGCGAGGACGGGCGCTCTACAATCCGACGTAGCCACCCGCCATGCGGGCCCGACGCACGGTAACCGAACCGCGCTGGCGCTGCCGCTGCGCCTCCCCTTTGCTTTTGGGTTCCTGCCGGGAAGCCAGCGAGCCCGGCTCTTAGCGGCCAGGGGCTGACGGAACGGAGCTGACAGCTGGATCTCCCCCCACCCCGCTGCAGCATTTCTCATGAATAAGTCACAGGGAACACAGGTCTGAAAAAGCCCTCTCCTTCCCCAGCCACGCAGCCCCCGCTGCCGAGCGCCACGTTCCCCGCGATTCCCTTCCTCCCACTGCTCCTCTCCGTCCAGTTGCTCAAAAGCTCCGGGGAGGGCTGGTAAGTTTCAGGCACAGTGATCAGGGTGCTGCTGTTTGGTTTGGGGGGATTTTAACCCAGCCTCGCCTTTTCTTTTGCACCTGAACTAGGGCAGCCGTGACCAGAGGGGCTGGGACTGGGTGGCTCCAGCACTGACCCTGCACAGGCTCTCGCCCACGGGTGACACAGTCACCGGAGCCGCCTCATTAGTCCAGAAGGCTCCACGTACATGGTGACTCGCAGGAGTCACTCTGCCGGATCGGGGCCTTCCCTGCCTCTGCAGCCCGGCGAGCGTCGGTGACAATCCATCGAGGGCCCTGGCCAAAAGCTAGACCTAGCAGCCGGGTGGGACCGGTTTGGCCGAGGGCTGCACGCAGCTGCCAGGGCCGCAGGAGCAGGAGGGAAACGCTGCCCGAGCCAGACCCTTCCGTGGGGCCCGGGAGTGTGCAGCGGGCCACGGCACGGCAGAAACCCGATCACGTGCCACACAATGAACCAGAGAGTCCTCGACAGCCCAGCCGGGCTCCTGGCCATTCCCAGAGCCACCTCGCTGCCCGCTCCCCACGCTAACCAAGGAGAGACTGGAATGAAACCACCCCCATGGGCCCTTTGCTTGGGCAGAGGCGGCTGGAGACACAAACCCCCTCGCCCACGCTAGCAAGGCAGGGGAGCCGCTCCATGGCGAAGGCTGGGCTAGAACTTCCCTCTCGAGTGGGCGCAGAAGGCAGGAAAGGGAGGGCTCACTACGCCTACCCCGCCCAGCCTGCCGCGGTGCTGTGTACGGCCCAGCGACGGCTCGGGAAGGTCATCCCGTGGAGCCGATTCGGTGACCTGCTGGCCCATTCCCCCTGCTCTCCCCCATCCGGCTCCCCCGGGAGGTGTCCCGGCCCTGTCCAGTCTGACGCAAAGTGTCACGATCCCCTGGCAGAGGCACCCAGCTCCCGGCAGTTGGCACCCAGGCCTGCCACCTTCCCTTGCCCGTCGGGGCGATCACGCGACCGCCTTTAACTCCACGCCCCTTCCCCACGGCCGGGAAGGAGCGAAACAAACAAACAGACAAACTTCGAGCGCCCGAGGCAGCCGCCCCGCGGTTAATGGCTGCCTCTCTCGTCTCGGCGCTGCGGAGACCCCGGTGCGCTGAGTGCCGGGCCCGGCTGCCATTAATTATTAAAGGAAATCAGAGCATTTCCTAGCAAACGAGCCCAGCGAATGTCTGTTACAGGAAAGCATCAGCTTCCACTCCTGGACCCTCCAGGAACAAGGGGCACCAGGCAATTACGCTGCCGAGACTCGTCCTTCGTTAATTCCAGAGAGGGGCCAGAGCCCCCACTAGCGCAAATCAGCAGACGTTGATGGATCCACTGATTTACACCAGCTGGGCCCTGGCCCTTCGGCTCTGCAAATGGCCACACCGGGTCACCGGGTCACCACTGATTTTATCCTCCTGCTGGGAGCCCGCGGGAGGGAATGATCCTGCATTGGCCCGGGGAGTGGGGGGGGGGACGGGATCTAACGGGTCTTTGCAGGTGGCGACTTGCGTGACTTTACTTTTAATAACCGGCCCCCGAGCGGAGCGACTCCCACAAAGAGCCGGGCGACGCGCCCGAGCAAACCCAAACCGCAGCCCCCAGCAGCTGTCTGAGGGCAGAGAGCGAGTGTGTGCGTGCAGCCCACATTCCCGCCTGGGTCTGCCGGTGTGTGCCACACCTGCCACGCCTGTGTGTGCCACACCTGCCACGCCTGTGTGTGCCACACCTGCCATGCCTGTGCGGCGGGCGCTGGGTGGATCTGGTCAGTACAGACATTGGGAGACAAGAGGATGGGAACAGGGGACCGCAGGGAAACCCGGGCCCCCAGCTGCCCTGGCTCTCGCGGGGCGGGCTGGGATAGGCACTGCCCAGCCAGACACACACGCTCCCGGGCTGCCGCCTGACTAGTTCCTGGGCGGGCCTGGGTCTGCCCCTGGAGATCAGGCCCGGTTGCTCCCCGGCGCTGGCCGTCTCCTCGCTTTCAACACGCACAGCTCTCAGCTGTCGGCCCAGGGGCCAGCCCGGGTTAACCAGCCCAGCGAGAGCGCTGGACGGGGGCCCTGGCAACGGCAGGGCAGGCCCTTTTCTCCAGCCCTCCTTCAGCGCTCAAGGGGTTAATTCAACCCGCAGCACCCCAGACGTGCGCCCAGGGCTTGAGCGGGAAGCCTTTGGCGCCTCTCCAGAGGGCTGACCTGGGTCCTAGCAGAGCTGCAGGGAGCTGGGGGCACACAAGGAAGGCAGGATCAGGCCCCTGGCGCACAGCTCAGAGGTGGCAGCAGAATGGGGGGGGCTAGAGCCAGCCCCCAGCTCTATGACGCTCTGCTCGGGGGAGCTGCTCCCTGCCGCCCGGGTACACAACACTCCCGACAGGGCCAGATCCTCGCCGGGTGTAAATCAGTAAAGGGCCTAAATCTGTTTAATACGAGAGCGATGTTGTTCTTTTCCACTGCAACAAATTCAGGTGTCTCCCCCTCCCCTGCACAGCCCAGCCCTGCTCTGCCCCTCCCGTCTCCTCTCCTGGCACACTCCTGCCCGGTGCCCACTTCCCCATCCCGCAGTGCCCCTGCTACACCGGCCCCCCTCCCTGCACGGCTCCGACACATCCCTGCCCTCCTCTTCCCAGCGCCACCTGCCCAAGAGTCCCCGCTGGAGAACGCGCCACGGGAACGGACCCAGACCAGCTCCACTGAAGTCAAGAGAACCTTGCTGATTTACGCTAGCAGAGGGTTTGGCCCAGGGCATTTCATCTCTCCCCCCAGCCCTCCGTGCATGGCTTATTGTCTTGCACTGGGATCCCGCTGGTGCATTTGGAAAGGCCACGCGTGCTCCTCCAAACCCTAAGGATTAATTAGCGCCTCTATCCAAACCCTCGGCTGAAAATCCAGCTCGGGGGAACCGTGGTTTTGCCCTGGTAAAATTGCTCTTCAGTCAGGGAGAGGGAATCACTCAGCCCTTGGAGTTAAGGGGGCGGAGGGGGGGGAGGTGAACAACTTGGGGAAGGGAAAAAAATCCCCATCAGGTGCAATTAGCCAGGAGCTCAAATTGTTCCTGCCTTTGATCTAGTCCCTCCACTGACCTTGCTGAAAGGGAGATCTGGGCCAGGATGCCTGGGGATCAGGATAAGGCAGCGAAGTTGAGGACAGCCTCCTGCGCCCACGAAGGGGTTCGGTGCCTTTCTAACAGCGCCAGTTTGAAGAACTGCTGCGTGTTTCTGCACCCATTGTCCCAGCCCCAGCCCCCAAGCAGAGCCCACCAGCATTATTAGCCACGGGCGTTAATTTGGACACCAGAGTTAATCCCTGGAACAAAAGCCAACACACATTCGGTACTGCAGGAAACCTCTCTAAGTGCAAACCTTCTCCCCACTCTGACCTCAGAATTCAACCTGAGCTCTCGCAGGATCGCGGGAGGGTTTGGCTACAAGGCCAGGCTGGAAATCTTTTATTAAGCGTAATTTTTGTTGGGTTAGGCAATATGGGCGCCCCGAAAAGGGGGGGAAGAATCTTGGAATTTGTCAGTTTCCCTGTGAACATCTGTCTGGTTCTGCCTGTTATTGCAACCAGTGTGAGGGGGGAAATAAATCTCCCCTTTCATCCTACGCCGTTCTGCCCTGCGTTATGTATTTATTTTTCAATCCAAGTTTCGCCCCTCCCCTCCCTGGCAGGGGGCTGGGAGGGTTAATTGCTCAGTGTTTGCAAAGCGCTGTCTGAGTGCTAACGGGGCAGAGCCCAGCCTCCGAGCTGGGCGTGGGGCTCCAAGGGCCGCTGCTGTGCCTGGTTGCAGGGGGTTATTCCCTCAGCCATCAAGGCTGCCTGGCCTAAAAGACGTTTCTGGGGACCGGCCCCACCAAGCCCAGGAGTGGAAGACGGGGATGCTGATCCCTATGGGCAGAATACCAATAGCACTGAGGAGAGGCAGGGCCTGGCGCTAGCTACAGAAACGTAGCCCGAGTCAGCGGTGAGCGCCCCTCTCCTCCGTGCCCCGCACACAGCCCTCGTGGCTGGGTGCCAGGCACAACCTGGGGCAAGGCCGGCTCCAGCCTTTCTGCCGACCCAAGTGAAAAAAAAAAAAAAAAAAAAAGCCGCGATTTGCGGCAGCAATTGGAAGAAGGAAAAAAAAAGCCGCGATCGCGATCGGCGGCGGCAATTGGGGAAAAAAAAAAAACGCTGCGATCGACGGCGGCAGTTCAGCAGCAGGTCCTTCGCTCCTAGAGGGAGTGAGGGACCTGCCGCCCCCGAATTGCCGCAGGTGCCGCCCCTCTCCCTTGGCCGCCCCAAGCACCTGCTTGTTAAGCTGGTGCCTGGAGCCGGCCCTGACCTGGGGGGTGCTTCAGAGAGACGGGGCAGAATTCCTGCCAATCTGCCCTGCTTTGTCTGGTGAGTGCCTCAGTGTAACCTTCGGGGATGGAAGACGATAGGTGGATCTGAAAAATGTACTAGGTTAAGTTGAGCACTGGAATGGGTTACCTAGAGAGGTGGTGGAATCTCCTTCCTTGGAGGTTTTTAAGGTCAGGCTTGACAAAGCCCTGGCTGGGATGATTTAGTTGGGGATTGGTCCTGCTTTGAGCAGGGGGTTGGACTAGATACCTCCTGAGGTCAGTTCCAACACTGATATTCTATGATAAGATAGATCGATAGATACAGGGGTATTTGGGGATGGATAAATAGATATGACTTTTGTATGGTTACGATCACACGGTTTTAAAATAACCCTTTCCAATTTCTCAGGGACCGCCACACAAACACCAGTCCCAAATACATTGAATAAAGTCCTGCTCAGCCTGCTTGCTTCTGATGCTTAAAACTCGCCTAGACTCAGAATTAGGAAACAGAGAAAACGGAACAGGCAGCTTGGGGATAGACCAGACAGGAACTAAGAGGTCTTGTACCGTCTCCTCCGCAATTCTACCCTGGATATTTCAGTTTTGTTTGACAGTTTGAGGTGAGTTTCCAAGTCCAGAATAGCAAGAGGGAAATACACTACACCCAAGGAGCTGCTGTGCGGCACGCTGCAGGGAAGAAGGCTACATTAAGATCAGGGCTTACATCAAGGTTTGGTCAAGTTCACTGCCTCTTGTTAGGAAAATACCCGGCTAGGGAATTTTGCCTAAAATCAAGCGCTCCAGCACCTCTCCTTCTGTGAAAACCCAGCTGGACAGTGAGTTGGAAAGACAACCGAGATGCTAAATCATATTACATCTATCTATCTATCTATCTATACACACACACACACTTTACAGATTATCTAATGCACATTATTTTCATAATCTCAATTTCCCCTCTGCGTAACTGAACTAAAGTAATTGTTAAAGGAGAGCAGAAATCAAAGCTTTGGTAACATTCAAGGATCAATAAAAAAAACAATTTAAATCAAAAGAAGCAAACATCTATGTCCTCCAAGCACAAAGACATAGGATTCACATAGTCCTATTTAGCAACGTACAGAAACAATCTAAAGGGGATGAAGTCAGGTCCACTGTAGGTAGCTGTAGCCATCCTACACAACAAAGAGAGGTGTCTATTTGTGCATTAGAAACCTGAAAAGTAACGCCTGCCACGCTTCTAAATTTCCACATTAAAATCCACGATCCTGGTATGGAACATCAATAAAGTCACCAATTAAAAAACCAAACCAAACCAGTCCCCACACATCCACCAGTCCTGAGAACTTTCCCTGACAATTAGAGTCATGGATCTGAAGTTTCAAAACTGTGGGTGTTAGGCAAAGGAGGAGTGGGGGGAAAAAGGAACAATTTTTCCTGCATCTTGGAGATCCTCAGCTATCTTTGCAACATAGTTTTGCCATTTCAGCCAGAAGTGTTAATTTCAAAACACTTTCCAACTGCCTGGGGAAAGGAAATACAACCCCGATTGTTTTTAATAATGTTAGCTGATCTCCCTTGTCATTTCCAATCGAAATCCTTTATGATTCTGCTGAGAGATACATCTGAAAGCATTTATATTTCTGCAAGTTCTGACGCTTTTCACAGCTTTAAGAACAACCCCCAAAAGTGCATTTCTCTCTCTGGTCTCCTTGGTATCAGAACAGGTTTAAATGGTTTATCATCACTAGGCAGAAGGCGCTTCGACAAAACGCTGGTAATTTTAAACCTCCCAAACTTGAGGGGGGAGGGAAGACAGAAGGATAAAATGTAGGCAGAACAATAAGAATTGGGCTCTGAAATTCCTCTGAGTTAATTCTCCTTCTAGGAAGCCTCAGGATTTACTTCTTTGGCGGTTTCCTCACCAACCAGCTCAAACAATAAAGACGCCAATTAGAATAAAATTCCCAACTTTCCTACATAAACACACTCCCCCTCTAGCATAAAGCGGTGGGCCAGGTTTGTGCTGGTCTGGCGGGTCCAGGATGGGCTCCCGGGGGTCGGGGTCTGGCTCTGGGAGGAGATGTGTGCCCGCCCAGAGCAGTGGGATGACAGATTGCTTTGCTGTGAAGTGTCAGGGCTGGGGCAGGCTGGTCCCTTACCTCTGGGCTGCTGTGTTGGCATCCAGGATCCCAGCGCTTTGCATCCAGGACCTTACGGATGTCAGTCCACTGGTCAAGGGTTCTTCTTTCATGGTCAGCCCTCCTCTGGGGAGACCCTCCTGGATGGAGAACATCAAAACAGCCTTTGAAAGGGGAAGGGGGGGATCAGCTCGCCCCGCAGCGCCCCCAGGCCACCTCCCGGGGGGAGACAGGAGGGATGGAGGCTCCACTGAAGCAATGGACACCAAAAGTTTGGCCAAACTTATAGAAAAGGCTATAGAAGGGGGTGGGGGTCCGACTCCCCAGAGCCCAGCTCAGAGTCTGGGTCCAGGGCTCGGGGTCCAGGGCAGGCTCAGGCCAGTGTCCCCCCCCAGCCACAGCCCAGGCGACCCAGTTCCAGCCGGGGCAGCCGCCTCTGGGCGCGTCGTTTCCAAGCGGAGCGAGGGCTGGTTCTGGGGGGCGGGAGGTCCAGGGAAGTTGGCGAGAGGAGCAGCCGCCAAGTGCAAATCAGCGGCGGGGAGGGGCAGGGTTTGCGCAGCGGGGGAAGCCGAGCAGGGCAGGAAATCCCAGCGGCGGGGCCGGGGGAGGAGGCGGAGGGATGGGGGGAGCCGGGATGCGGGCGCGGAGCGGGGCCGGCGCTGGTTACCATCCAGGCGGGGGCCGCGGGCTCGGCGCTCGGCGGCGGGCGCTCCCGGGGGAGCCGGGGGGCCGGAGCGCTGGGCCGGCCGCTTCCCCTCCGCCTCCTGCCGCTGCGGCTCCTCCGGCCCTCGCCGGGCAGCAGCACCAGGAGCAGCACCAGCCGCCCCGCCGCCGCCGCCGGCCCGGCCCCCGGGCAGCCGCCGCTCTGCGCCCGCGGGCGGCCCCGTCCCCTGCCGGCCTGGCCGACCCGGGCCATGCCGCCGCCTCCTCCCCGGGGAGGGCGGCCGGGGGGAGGCGGGGGCCGGAGCCGGGCAGGCTGACATCATTCCGGGGAGGAGCCGGCGGCGGGGGGCGAGGGGCAGCGCCGGGGCAGGGAGCAGCCCCGGAGACCCGCCCGGGGAGCGGGACCCCCAACGCGCCCCCCGATCCACCGGGCTAAAGGGCCCCCCAACGCGCCCCCCGATCCACCGGGTTAAAGGGACCCCCAACGCGCCCCCCAAATCCACCGAGCTAAAGGGACCCCCAACGCGCCCCCCGATCCACCGGGTTAAAGGGACCCCCAACGCGCCCCCCGATCCACCGGGCTAAAGGGACCCCCAACGCGCCCCCCAAATCCACCGGGTTAAAGGGACCCCCAACGCGCCCCCCCCGATCCACCGGGCTAAAGGGACCCCCAACGCGCCCCCCGATCCACCGGGCTAAAGGGACCCCCAACGCGCCCCCCGATCCACCGCGTTAAAGGGACCCCCAACGCGCCCCCCCCGATCCACCGGGCTAAAGGGACCCCCCAACGCGCCCCCCGATCCACCGGGCTAAAGGGACCCCCCAACGCGCCCCCCGATCCACCGGGCTAAAGGGACCCCCCAACGCGCCCCCCGATCCACCGGGCTATAGGGACCCCCAACGCGCCCCCCGATCCACCGGGCTAAAGGGACCCCCAACGCGCCCCCCGATCCACCGGGTTAAAAGGACCCCAACGCGCCCCCCGATCCACGGGTTAAAGGGACCCCCAACGCGCCCCCCCAAATCCATCGGGTTAAAGGGACCCCCAACGCGCCCCCTTGATCCACCGGGTTAAAGGGACCCCCAACGCGCCCCCCGATCCACCGGGCTAAAGGGACCCCCAACGCGCCCCCGATCCACCGGCTATAGGGACCCCCAACGCGCCCCCCGATCCACCGGCTATAGGGACCCCCAACGCACCCCCCGATCCACCGGGCTAAAGGGACCCCCAACGCGCTCCCCGGATCCACCGGGTTAAAGGGATCCCCAACACACACACCCTGAATCCATCGGGTTAAAGAGACCTCCAACGCCCCCGATCCACCAGGTTAAAAGGACCCCCAACGCACCCCCCAAATCCACTGGGTTAAAGGGACCCCCAACGCACCCCCCCAAATCCACCGGGCTAAAGGGACCCCCAACGCGCCCGCCCGATCCACCGGGTTAAAGGGACCCCCAACGCGCCCGCCTGATCCACTGGGTTAAAGGGTTCCCCAACACATCCCCCAAATCCACCGGGTTAAAAGGACCCCCAACGCGCCCCCCGATCCACCGGGCTAAAGGGACCCCAATGCGGCCCCCCCGATCCACCGGGCTAAAGGGACCCCAATGCGGCCCCCCCGATCCACCGGGTTAAAGGGACCCCCAACGCGGCCCCCGATCCACCGGGTTATAGGGCCCCCCAACGCGGCCCCCAATCCACCGGGCTAAAGGGCCCCCCAACGCGCCCCCCGATCCACCGGGCTAAAGGGCCCCCCAACGCGCCCCCCGATCCACCGGGTTAAAGGGACCCCCAACGCGCCCTCCAATCCACCGGGTTAAAGGGACCCCCAACGCGGTCCCCGATCCACCGGGTTAAAGGGACCCCAACGCGGCCCCCGATCCACCGGGCTAAAGGGACCCCCAACGTGCCCCCCGATCCACCGGGCTAAATGGACCCCAATGCGGCCCCCCAATCCACCGGGTTAAAGGGACCCCCAACGCGCCCCCCGATCCACCGGGTTAAAGGGACCCCAATGCACCCCCCAATCCACCGGGTTAAAGGGACCCCCAACACACACACCCTGAATCCATCGGGTTAAAGAGACCCCCAATGCCCCCGATCCACCGGGTTAAAGGGACCCCCAACGCGCCCCCCAATCCACCGGGTTAAAGGGATCCCCAACGCACCCCCCCCAAATCCACCGGGTTAAAGGGATCCCCAACACACACACCCTGAATCCACCGCGTTAAAGGGACTCCCAATGTGCCCCCCAATCCACCGGGTTAAAGGGACCCCCAACGCAGCCCCCCGAATCCACCACGTTAAAGGGATCCCCAACACACACCCCAAATCCATCAGGTTAAAGGGACCCCTCCCGAATTCACCAGGTTATAGGGACCTCCCAACATGCCCCCCAAATCTGCCCAATTAAAGGCCTAATACAGCCTAGCAGGTGAAAGGGACTACCCCCAATACTACCCCCAAGTTCACACAACTCAAGGACACACCAGTGCACCCAAACTAATAGACCTCCCAATACTGTCCCCAAGTCCACCCATCCAAGGGGAGCCCCAATATTGCCTCCCCAAATCCACCTGGTTAAATGGGCCCCCATATTGCCCCCCAAATCCATTCAGCTAAAGGGACCTCCCAATATGCCTTCATTCTCCCCAACACTGCCCCCAAGCCACCCATGTAAATGGTACCTCAATACTGGCTCCCCCATAATCCATCTTATCCAAAGGGACCCCATTACAGTCCCCCCAAAACCCTCCCAGCTAGAGACCCCCAAAACCCTCCCCCTTGGCAACCCCTAATACTGTACTCTTCAATAGATCTATGGAAGGAGCCCCCAGTTCTGCACCCGGAGCTGCAGCTAGCAAAAGGGACTCCTCAAATATTGCACCCTAAAGGCTTCTGGTGAAAGGGGCTCCCCTGGACTGCCCCCCCCCAATCCACCCCAGCTAAAGCAAACCCTCAGTGTCGCACCTCAGCATCTCATCAGGGAGATCAGGGCCACACCATTTGCTCAGCCAAGCTAAGCAAGCCTCACCCCCTGGGACCTCCCCATCTGCCCCCCAACCTCCAGCCCCGCTAAGGACACCTGGAGATTAGCTGAAAACCCTCAGCAAGGATAAGGACACACAGTCGACAGGGGAGGTGGGATGCAGTGGCTACTGGGCGGCTGTCAGTCAAGTCGTTGTGACCGGGGGTGGGGGCAGACAGTTCACCGGGGACACTAATGTGGGCAGAGCTGCACGGATGGGATAGAACGAAGGGGGCCTGGAGACGTGGGTAGGGAGTAAAACAGGATCCCCTGGGAACCCTGCAGCTGACACATCTGGGGGGAGAGAACCTGGGTGCTCGGTGGAGGGTGGATGAGGAATGGCTGAGACGCGTAGTGGGCGGGGCAGGCGGCCAGTTCGACACGGGTTACGTCTACACTAGAACGGCGGCAACGGCGCCGCGGTTCTCCCAGTGCTGGAGCTGCTCTTCCGTCCTCGAGCCGTGTCTACGCTTGGTCGCCCGGAGCGTGCCGTTTCCCCTGGCCCTGCGCGAGCCGTTACGCCGCCCTGTTTGCCGCGCAGAGCAGCCCGGGGGTAGTACTGAGCTCGGCCCCCCAGAAAGGGCCAGGGGAGTTTGGGGCTGCCCGCGGCAGAGAGAAGCAAAACGTGAGTTGTCTCTGCAGCCCAGGACCTAGCACGCTTCCCAGGGCTGCTCTGCAGAATTGGGTCGGTTTAGCGACACCGTCCTGGGGGGGAACACGGCTTGGCCGGCGTGCACTGAAACCCCAGTGCGGGCACTGCCAGGTGGCTGGAAGAATTCTCCCACGGCTCTAGCTGCTCCCTCTCGGAGAGGCGGATTTCCTACGGCGATGGAAGTCGCGGTCGGAAGTGTCTGCACTGCAGCACTCCAGCGATTCTGGCGTAGACGCAGCCTACGAGGGACTGGGCATTGATATGGACAAGACTGATCAGGGCTGCCCCAGGGAATGACCCTGCTCGAAGGGAGAGGCTGCCTCATGCACCAGAGTTTAAACTGAACTCTCAGGGTGAGACCTTCCTGGCGGCAGACTAGCCCACACCTGCTACTGCAGGGTTCTCGCACCTTCTGCAGCAGCCGGCGCTGGCCCATCACAGACGGGACCCTGAGCCAGTCCGGCCATTCCTCCAGCCCTCTCCGGGGAGAGGCTGACTAGTGCCTTGGTGCCGGGGCACGGCGTTCCCTGGCGGAAGGTGTTAGTACCGTTATACAAGGCACTGGTGAGACCTCATCTGGAATATTGTGTGCAGTTCTGGTCTATCATGTTTAAGAAGGATGAATTCAAACTGGAACAGGTACAGAGAAGGGCTACTAGGATGATCTGAGGAATGGAAAACCTGTCTTATGAAAGGAGACTCAAAGAGCTTGGCTTGTTTAGCCAAACCAAAAGAAGGCTGAGGGGAGATAAGATTGCTCTTTATAAATATATCAGAGGGATAAATATCAGGGAGGGAGAGGAATGATTTAAGCTTAGTACCAATGTGGACACAAGAACAAATGGATATAAACTGGACATATTAGGAAGTTTAGACTTGAAATTAGATGAAGGTTTCTAACCATTAGAGGAGTGAAGTTCGGGAACAGCCTTCCAAGGGGGAGTAGTGGGGGCAAAAGACACATCTGGCTTCAAGACTAAGCTTGATAAGTTTATGGAGGGGATGGTATGATGGGATAGCCTCATTTTGGCAATTAATTGATCTTTGATTACTAGTGGTAAATATGCCCAATGGTCTGTGATGGGACACTAGATAGGGTGGGATGTGAGTTACTACAGAGAATTCTTTCCTGGGTGCTGGCTGGTGAGTCTCGCCCACATGCTCAGGGTTTAACTGATCGCTATACTTGGGGTCAGGAAGGAATTTGCCTCCAGGGCAGGTTGGCAGACACCCTGGAGGTTTTTCGCCTTCCTCTGCAGCGTGGGGCACGGGTCACTTGCTGGAGGATTCTCAGCACCTTGAGGTCTTTAAACCACAAGTTGAGGACTTCAGTAGCTCAGACATAGGTCAGGGGTTTGTTACAGGAGTGGGTGGGTGAGATTCTGTGGCCTGCGTTGTGCAGGAGATCAGATTATGATCATGATGGGCCCTTCTGACCTTAACGTCTATGAGTCTATGGAAGGGGGCTCAGGGAGAGGATGCTGGTGGGACCGGTTTGGGAGGAAAGCTGAAAAGAACGAATCAGTCTGGATTAGCTAAGCAAGAGCTGTGGTCCCAGACTAGGGGCGTGTGAGGGGCCTGCACCCCCAGGAGGGAGAGGAGTTAGAGGGGGACGTGGGGTTCTGGCCAGGAAGTAACGGGCTGAGATGGGAACACTTTGGCCAGACGTCAGGATGTTTCCTGGCAGGAGAAGTCGCTGGCTTTGGGATTGTTTCCGTACAGAAGGGGTGGGAGCCCTGTTGCTTGGGGTCTTTAGCACTAGCCTGGGCAAAGCCCTGGGGAACGTCGCGCAGGGATCAGTTCTGGAGAGGGCTGTTTGTTGACACGGCACCATCGATTAATAGGGATGCTCTACCGGGAAAGGAGCTTCTGCTGCACCCCACACCCGGGCCACTGCACCCGGCCAGAGGGCTCGGAGATCCCAGGCGCCGACAGCCAAGCTCCCCAGAGGGATCCCTAGTTCTGTGCCCCAGCCCAGCCGAAAGGGGTCCTGGCCCCACCAGCCAGCCAGGCCGGAAGGAGAGATTCTCAGCCCCTCGCTCTGTTCACCGTCCCAGTGCTCAGGTCCCCCTGCGGGGAGAGCCGTGTCATTTGAAAAATACAATTCCAGCCGCAGGGAACGGGCTGCACCAGCCCACCTGGCTGAACTGCTGGCCCTGGCCGCTGCCGGGCAAAGGGGGCTGGAGAAGAAGGGAGGTCTGTGGCTAAGGCACAGGCCTGGGGTGCAAAGGACCTGGGTGAAGTTCCTGGCTTTGCTGCAGGCCCATGGGGCTGGGCCTGGCTCCCCCTCCGGGCGGTGAGACCTGGCACATGGGTTGCAGCGCCCGGCAGGGTCGGCTCCGCGACGGGGGGCAGGCAGGCCAAACTTCAGCGAGTGGCGTGGGGCCGTGCCCTGGGGTGGGCCAAGCCTGAGTGGCACCGTGAGCCCACCTGCCAGGGCACGCTGAGAATGGGGCACCTGGCCCAGCTCCCCGGGAACAGGAGCGTCGGTTGTGGGGTGAGCTCGGGACAGCAGGCCCAGCCCCGGGGGACAGGAGCTGCAGGAGCAGCAACTCCCCCACCCCCCAGCTCTCCCCCCTCACTGGGCAGGCTGAGGGGTTGGCGGTGCCGGGCGCAGGGGCCTGCAGCGGGTGGTCAGTGCCCCCCGGGCAGGGCGAGGAGGTGGGCATTATTTAATCAAACTCCATGGAGCAGTCAAGGGAGATTTAGCGACCTGGGACTCTGCTGTCATTTCCCGGGGCTCTCCCAGAAAACGCCAGGGCCCGGCTGCAGCCCGAGGCCGAAGCAGCGAGAGGTTAGGGGCCTTCCTTCCTGACCCCGGCAGTTACGGGGTGGCTTGTGCCCTGGAGGGTTCATCGCCCAATCACGTGATTTCCATGCCCAAGGCAAAGGAGGGTCAGTGCCCCAGCCAGCGAGGGGCAGCCTCAGGTAGGCACCAGCGAATGCGGAGGGCCGAGAGGCGAGATCACCTTCTCCTGGTTCTTGCTGAGAACTCGGCTGGTATGAGGCAGGGAAGGGAGACCCGCTGGGTTTTCTGCCCTGGTCCTCCTGCCAGGAGCCAGCAGAGATGGCGTGGGTGGCAGAGGAACGGCCCGGAGGGAGGGGGAATCAGATGGGGAGAGCGCTGGCACCCTCAGCGCGGGGCAGACCAGATGCTGGAGATGGGGGGATGGAGATGCCCTGGGAGCTCAGGGGAGAGATGGGCAGAGCTGCCAGCCAGGGCCAGGGGCTGGCAGTGCCACTCACTGCAGGCCTGGGGAAGGAGGCTGGCAGGGGAGCACAGGGAGAGTCTCCCAGACTGGCACGGCAACAGGAGACAGACCAAGTGACTGCAGAAGGGTTTTGCTCCTCAATACCCAGAATGGGGCAGACGGCAAACCACTGCCCAAAAGCGTCACCCGAGACCCAGCACCAAGATGCCGGCTGGCAGTCTCGGCCACGGGAAGCAGGACAGGGCTCTGCCATCTCCCCAGAGCTCAGCGTGCCCGCGAGGAACAGCGTCCCTGCTGCGGGGCAAACAAGCCCCCCACCAGCCGGGGAAGGAGCAGCATCCCGGGACCACAGATCGAGGCTTGTCAACCCCAGCAGGTCCCACTAGGCGAGAGAGACACCCCCCCTCCCCCCGCACAGGAGGCTGGCCCAGAACTCAGGAGATTGTTTTGAGATAAAAGATTCCCTGGTGCCTTTGGGCTGTCTCCTGATTGGTGAATCCTCAGCCCCGCCCCCAGCGGGTGTGTCAATGACACAGTGGCCGACTCACAAATGTCTAGGGAAGCCGAGCTCTGAGCCCCACGGTGCTAGGCGCTGTACAAACACAGGCCCTGAAGAGCTCACGTTCAAGTGCAACCCGTGAGGGGGAGTTAGCGACCTGGGGGGCTGGGACCTCACAAACTCACCTCATAGAGGGGCTGCTGAGCTTCCATTGCATGGGAGCAACTTCCATCCGCGGCGGAGCTGGATTCAGCCAGGTCACCTGCCGGTGAACGGCTCTGGAGCTCGTTAGCAACACCCAGCGCAGCCAGTCCCCAGACGCGCTAGTGTTACGCCTTGGAGACGGTGGCTGCTGTCTGGGGAGACCAGGCGATTAAATCCAGAGCTGACCTTTCCAGAGCTCATGCAGGCGAGTCTCCCACACACTGCCCTCTCACTCAAACACTCTCAGCTGCCCCCGGTTCTTAAAGGCACAGCTCCACATAAACCATCATAACACAACAGTGGTGCAGCTATGAGCACAACACCCAGCTAAGAAGTTTTGCAATCTCAGATCCTACCGACAGCGATTCTGGGGGGTCACACACTCACATTTAGGCAGCCATGTGTTTTTTCACCCACACATGCAAGGTTTGAACCCTCAAATCTACCCCACACAGATCTCAGCCCCCTCTACTACAGGATTATTGGTTATGTGTGTTACCAAAGCATCCAGTATGGCCAATGGCCTGATTGCGCTAGGTGCGGTACAAACACACTCCTGCCCCAAAGCGCTCACAAGACGAGAGACAACAGGTGGAGGCAGACAGTGGGAGAGCCCAAGGGAACAAGGAGACAGTGCTGATCCCCACGACAGGCGGCAGAGGTGTAGGGAAGGCATGCTGATCTCCTCTGGGTGAGGCAGACCACACGGGGGAGCGTTACAGGCTGTCAGCGGGATTCCTGCTTTCTGGGCTTGGCAGCGTGTGGTCTAGTGGTTGCACACAGCAAATGTAACAATGGCCGTGTTTGGGCCAGAAACCCATCACCAGCTCCATGGCACGGCCGAGGCCCCTGAACGCCTCTGAGTCCCTCATAAGCCTGTACCCGAAGTGCGTTGCAGAGCAAGACCCAGTCACTCTATGTCAGTGTGGGTCACATAAGCACCCACGCTGCCCGTCCCCAGGAAAGGCTGGGCTGGCAGAAGCGTGGGGCAGTGCCTGGCCCTCCTGTGCCACATCGCACATGGAGAGAGATCCATGGGGTGCTGTGGGATCTGTGAGCCGAGGGGGCTGGATGGTGCCGGCCTGGGGCAGCCCCTAGCCCGTCTCAGCGAGCGCAGCTCCCTCTCTCCGCCAGGCCAGGCTGTGGGTGTCTGCGCTCCAGCGTGTCTCTAGGACTGGCATCGCCCTGCCCATGCTGCAGAGAGGGGGCAGAGCCTGGCGTGTGGCCCCTCTGGGAGCTCACGGGGCCGGATAGACAGGAGGAGGCGGCACTGGGCTGCGCTGCCCGCCCAACCCTGGATAAATCCATATCCCGGGAGGCCGGGGTTCGGGGGGGAGGGACGGGGGACGGACAGGCAAGTTAACTCTTTGCCTCCCCTCAAGCCCTTTCGTATCCAGCACCACCACCGAGGGGCCACCCACTGCTCCCGACAGGTGCATGCACAGGGCACTTTGCTGGGCATGTGCGTGCCCTGAGCTCAGCGCACGCTGGGCACAGGGCTGGGAACCAACCCTGGCTCTGCTGCTACGGGACCTTGGATGAGTTCCCCCCCCCCCCCGCCCCTTTGTCTGTCTTCTCCACGTGGCCCGGGAGCTCCCCGGGACAGACTCTGCCTTGGCCAATGCTCCCATCCATAGCAGCGCGGCCATGCGCGGCCCCTGTTGATCAGTGGGGGGAGGAAATGCCTGGGAACGGCTCTGGCCCTTCCTCAGAGCCTTACCCCAGAGGGGTCCCACGTCTCCTCCGGAGCCCTCAGCGGCCGAGTCCCACCTGGCCCAGTGGTCTCCCCTCCCTGCAGCGGGCGGGAGAGCTGGCGAGATCCCTGTGTAACGATGCAGTTCTGGCGGGACCCAACTGAGAGTGCCAATTCAGGACAAATTGCTTAAAACAGGGCAGTTACAGCCCAAGGCTGGGGTTTTTCCACCTCTAAGGCAAACCAAACCAGCCAGACTAGGAGGACTTTGGTCTCACCCCACTGGCTAACCACAAGTCACACAAGCAATCTCCTTAGACACTCCAGTTTCCCAGTATCACCACCAGTGCCACTCGTTATGGGGACAAATGGTTATGAAAACCAAAGAAAAAAGGTTCTTCTGATCCCATAGGACCAAGCCCCAGACCCAGGTCAATATACAAATCAGATCTTACCCACAAATCACGCTGCTGCCAATCCTTCAGAATCTAAAATCTAAAGGTTTATTCATAAAAGGAAAAAGATAGAGATGAGAGTTAGAATTGGTTAAATGGAATCAATGACATACAGTAATGGCAAAGTTCTTGGTTCAGGCTTGCAGCAGCGATGGAATAAACTGCAGGTTCAAATCAAGTCTCTGGAACATCCCCCGCTGGGATGGGTCCTCAGTCCTTTGTTCAGAGCTTCAGTTTGTAGCAAAGTCCCTCCAGAGGTAAGAAGCAGGATTGAAGACAAGATGGAGATCAGGCATCAGCCTTTTATAGTCTTTTCCAGGTGTAAGATCACCTCTTTGTTCTTACTGTGGAAAATTACAGCAAAATGGAGTCTGGAGTCACATGGGCCAGTCCCTGCATACTTTGCTGAGTTACAAGGTGTATCTGCCTTCTCTCAATGGGTCCATTGTACAGCTGATGGTCCTTAATGGGCCATCAAGCAGGCTAGGCAGAGCTAACACCAACTTGTCTGGGGTGTCTCCCAGAAGCATAGCAGAAGTTTGCCATACAGACAGTACAGAGCCAATATTTATAACTTCAACTACAAAATTGATACACACATATAGACAGCACAATCATAACCAGTAAACCATAACCTTGTCTTAGACACCCCATTTGACCCCCTTTATACAAGATTTAGTGCCACTGCAGGACTTTGGTTGCAACCATGTTCTATATGGTCCCAGTTCAAATCAATAACGTGACATCCTGCAGGATGCTGCCCTCCCCAGCCCTGCCTCTCCCCAGCGTCAGATGCAAACCGCAGCTGCACGCTCAGAGCCTGGCCCCGGGGTGCTGCCCGCTGGAGGGGGAGATGTGGAAGAACTCGTGCCATTCGTTAGCTTTGTGTCACCCTCTCGAGGCAGGAGAGAGGCTGGCCAGGCGCTGGGGTCCCGCTCCAGGCAGGTGCCTTCCTCCAGGGCCTGCTGGTTTCTGCTGTCTCGCCTCACATGCTGCCCCCCTTCCCCCAGCCCCAGGCGCATCCGCGCTCCTGTCCCCGCGCTCCCTGCCGGCTCTGTCCTGAGACTGCCTCGTTCCAGCCCTGTGTCCCGTCTCCTGCCCCGAGCCCTGACGCCCCGTGTGTGGCCTGCATCCCTCCCTCGCTTAGCCGGGGAGGGGGATTTTCCTGCCTTCGCGCAGAGACCCAGATAAAGCAAGTGCCCAGGCGCGGCGGTGCTGGGGGACCTGCTCAGAGCCTCTCGTCCCATGTCAGAACACGTCTCCTCTGACCCTGGCAGGCCCAGCCCATGGGCTCCTGAGGGCCTGGCCAAAACGCCCTGGATCCCCCCATGCTTCCTAGGAGCCCCGACATTCACGTACGGCCCAGTGACCCACAGCCCTGGGCTGAGCCTTCCAATCCCCCACTCCGATCCCCTGGCTAGCCCCGGATCAGCCCCCGGCTGGGTGACTCGCACATGCCATTGACTGCGTGGGAGCGAAGCCCAGCCACGCCGGCCGAGGGGCTGGCCACCACCTTCCCGCTCACAGCCCTCTCCGGGACCTCGAGGGCCCCCGGCAACTCCCCCCGCTGGCACACTGGAGCTGTCTGCTGGGGAGGGGGAAGGAGCTTTCTCAGGGGGCCGGGGCCAGGCAGTGGAACAGGCCCCGTAGGGATGGACCCTCGCCCCGCCCCCATCCCAGCGCGATGCACACAGCTCTGCACTAACCCCCCCTCGGTGCCAGGGGCGAGGATATGGGCCAAATGCTGGTCACCGTTCTGCTCACGCTGGTGCAGGGCGCCCTGATGCCACAGGGGTGGGCGCAGAATAAAGGCCCAGTGGCGGTTCTGGCCCCTCGGATGCCCCCGGATACTGGCTCAAAGGCAGTGGAAAGATTCGCATCTAGGCCAGTGGGCTTTGGGACCCATCTCCAGCGCTTCCTATGGCATCCTTTCCTGCCCCGCTGGGGCAGCCCATTCCCGGGGAGAGCCGCATGAGAAGGGAAGCCTCTGGCAAGCCCCCCCGACCATCCCCAGCCTCTGAGCCTGTGCGTTCCCCTGCCCTGGCCTCGCCAGGCATAACCAAGTGGCTGTGACATGGTGTCATGGACTCACAGATCGTGCCCACTCTTGGCCCTGTGCGGTCTGTGGGGGGTGCCCCTTTCAGTGCGACAGCCCTTCTCGGGGGTCCACTCTCTCCCGGGGTCAGGCCCCTCCACCTCCTGGAGCCGCACCTCTCTGAGCCTCAGCACGTCTGTCTCTGCCGTGGGCCCCCTCAGGGAGTCCCCTCGCTCTGGACCCCCCGAGCCTCCACCCCCGAAGGAGATGATGCAACCCTGTTCTCTAGACCGGAGTGACTCTCAGCCAGCATAAAACAAGAGGGTTTATTGAGAGTTGAACACAGCACAGGAAACTCTCAGGGCCTCAGGCCTGGCCTCCCTCAACCCAGCACATCCCAGTCTCTCTGCATCCAGGTGGGCTCTGCCTGCTCCCCCTCTCCAGCCCAGAGCCCCCCTGCTTCCCAGCTGGGCATCTGAGATCCCCGGCCCCAGGCCCCCCTCTGTCCATTGTCTTCTCTCCAGGTAAACAGGGTCGTAAACCGGGGCCTCCTCTCCCCTCTTCTGTCCCGTGGCTGAAACCGGCTGGTCAGGTCACTGGGTCCTCACTCTGCAGCCCATTGTCCGCCCACTGGCCAGAACCGGCTGCAACTCCTGAGCTGGGTCTCCGGGTTGGGGTCTCAGGTCATCGGTCGCTGAGGTATCCATCCTCCAGGCCATTGGCTGGGATCCCACGTTCCCTCTCCGGTCCTCTGTAACAACAAACCCTCTCCCCTCACCTCGTTAAACCAGTAACACCCAGGGAAACTGAGTCCCACCCCCTCCGCATGCAAACCATTGAAACCCCACCGAAAACAAGACAACCCCCGCCCCACTTCGTCACACGTGGAGGCTAGTGGCTCCTTCCAGAGTAGCCAGTGCAGGGCTGCTCAGAGCCAGCGCTTTAGTGAAGAAGGGGGGCTGTCCGCCCCCCCTGCAGCCCCCCCTGAAACGCTCCTGCCACTGAGCGCATGGGCACCGGCTGTACACAGCAGGACACCGTAACCCTAGCTAGAGCGCAGGGGCCAGCTCGGGGGGTGGGGGAGTGGGGTGTCACCAGCCCTTTCTCACGCACCCCACTGGATCCCACCCGCCCCGGGGCCGCGTGACCAGAATGGGGCCCCGTGGTGAGAGCGTGAGCAGCACAGCTCCGTAGCCCCCGAGTGCTGCACTGCCGGGCCCCTCAAGAGCAGTGGGGGGCCCCGGGCTGAGCCGTCAGGGGCTGGGGGCCTGGAGACCCCTGGGCTTTTCGAAGCTGGGGGGCGTGGGCGGGGCGAGCCAATGGCTTGCACTGGGATTGTCCTATAACCAGGGTGCATTCACCAACGGCTGCAGCCCACGCCCAGGGGGCCCAGAGATGGGGGGGAGACACGGGGGAGTGGAGGGGGGGCACTGTCCTGGGTCCGGCTGGCACAAGAAGGGGCCGAGAACACAGCTGCAGGCCGGCAGGGATCGGGGCCCCTTCCACCAGCAAACGCTGCCTTCGCCGCCCTCTTCCAGGCAGCATTAGTTGGCTCAGCTCCCCCCAGGGACAGCGTGTTGCTAAGCCGGGGCTACGGCCCCTGGGGGAGCTTTGTTTTCCAGCTCCTTTCTCTGCTGCGCTGATGCAATCCACCCCTAATGGAAGGCAGCCCAGCCGGCTAACGACACAGCGGGGAGAGGGAGGGGGCCGGGCCCCAGGGGCAGATCTGCTCACCTCAGCGCTGCTGGAGGGCAGGAGATGCCCTGTGGTGTGGAGTCAGCCCCAGGCAGGACACCGTGCATGGCAATGCGGGTGCAGGGGAGAGCTCGCGGCCAGGGCACCCCTGCCCATTGGAAAGCCGTGTGTCACGGGGGCTGCACGAACCACCCCCCCCCCCAAAGTGGCCTGCAGCCATCCAGCCAGCAAGGGGGGGGCTCTCCAGAGAGACATGGGCTGGTGGAATCAAGGGGTGGCAGAACCCGCCAAGCAGGTTCTCAAAGCCCCACACCCATAGCTAGGGGGCGCCCTTGTCATTGCTGCCCAATACACAGCGGGCCCCAGGGATTCGCGTCAGTCAATACCACTGCATAGAGCCCGGGAGCTCGGTGCTGCTCTGAAGCGCTCCCAGCTGCTCCGGAGACGGGCCCTGCAGACTAGAAAGGGGCCGGGAGCGACCCAGCGACAACGTCCCCGTCAGCAGCCGGGTTCCTGCAGGCGTCATGGCACATGCGGGGGTCTGGGCCACGGGGTCGCTGTGCCGTTGGCCCAGGGGGGCGGTTCCCGGCTGGGACACAGGGGCTGAGTCAGGGCCGGGAGCCAGGCAGAGAGGATGGAGAACTGAGGTGCAGAGACTGGCCCAAGGTCACGCAGGGAGCCTGGGGCGGAGCAGGGATTTGAACCTAGCTCTCCTGAGCCCAATCTGGGGCCTGCCCCATAAGACCATCCTTAGGGGGAGGGGGAGAACCACGGGGTGGGTGCAAGGAGCTGAAGCAGGAGGGGCGGGTGGGGGGAGGTGGTTAGGCCGTCCGGGGGGGGTCTCAGCCGGGGTGGAGGGCTGGCTGTGAGCTGTCAGGATCTGGGTGGGGGGTGGGATGGATCCGCACAGGGGGAGGCCAAGCTGGGCCAGGAGCAGCCAGAGAAGGTGCTAGGGTGGGTCAGGAGGTACCGAGCTGGGCGACAGCAGCTCCGCCCCGGGGAGCCCTGCTGAAAGGCCCGGCCTCCCTCTCCGCCCCAGCGTCGAGAACGTGACGTGCCTGAGGATGGGGCGGTGCGGAGAGACGGAGCCGGCTGGCCCTGAGGGTCAGGGAGCAGGGCTGGTGCCCCCAGACGGGGCCGTTCAGGGCGTTCCAAGCGCTACCAGCTCAGGCGTGTGGGGCTCTGCCGGCCGCTCCCGGCGGGGTCATGGACAGCGTCCGGGGAGGAGCCCCAGGGGTTCATTCCACTTTCGGCGCAGAAATCCATGGGGTGCTGACGCCTTCAGACAGGCCCACGTGGGGCAGGCAGGGAAAAGTGGTGCTGGTCCCCGTCTCTCAACCGCTGTCCCTTTAAACACCCCCCTGGCGAGCACTAACTGGGCCCCTGGGGCAGGGCCGGCTCCAGGTTTTCTGCTGCCCCAAGCGGCCAAAAAAAAAAAAAAAGCCGCGGCAGCGTGATCGCGCCGCTCCACTCTTTGGCGGCAATTCAGCAGCAGGTCCTTCGCTCCGAGAGGGACTGAGGGACCCGCTGCCGCATTGCCGCCGAAGACCCAGACGTGCCGCCCCTTGGTATTGGCCGCCCCAAGCACCTGCTTCTTTAGCGGGTGCCTGGAGCCGGCCCTGCCCTGGGGCGAGAGACGCGGCGCAGACAGGCCCTGGAGACACAGCTCCCCTCAGCCCCTGGGACGGGCACTGCGGAGAACCGGAGGCCTCGGCCCTGCTCAGCCCCTGCCCCAGGAGAGCAGTCGGGTGCCCGGCAGCCTATCGCCCCCTGCCCAGAACCCCGTGCGGAGCCAGTGGCCGGGCAGCGGTGCCCCAGGGCGGGGAGAGCCCTGCAGCTCCGGAGGGTCCCCGCCAGCCCGCTCTGGGTTTGAGCCAGCAGCCAAGCCGGAGAGGCCGAGCCCGCAGCAACGGGCCGGGGGCCGAGGTGATAGACTGCACTTTGACCACTCCAGACGTCTCGTTTGATGGTCCCGGCTGCTAAGAGCCCCTTTGTCTGCCCAGATGGCTGGGCATGACCTGACACCTCATGGCAAAGCAGCCACCACCTCGGAGTGCAGGGGGCCTGGGGAGTGCACAGCTATCGGGGGCGGGGGGTGGGGCAGGGGCAGCCCCATGCCGGGCTGCACGGGCACAGGGAGAGACGCCCAGCAGTGCCAGGCAGGGACAGGGGGTATTCGATCCAGCACTGCCCAGCCGGGCACACCCTCTGGCTAACAAGGGAGCGGGTTGTTTGGCCATTCGGCACAGGCAGCAGAACTGGGCTGGGCCGGCTCAGGAGAGCTGGGGAACCAGCGGGCCTCGCCGCAGGCAGAAGGGGGCTGAGGGATCGCCGGGCAGAGGGGAGGGGGCCGAGGATGGAGGCCTGGAGGTCCAGGACCACACCCCAGCTGGGGAGAGCGCTGGGCTGGGCCGGGTGGAAGGGGGGCGGGGGGCTGGGCCAGCGCTGCTGGGAGGGGAGGGAAGAGCCTGGTTTCCCAGGGGATTCTCGCCTCCCCCCAAATGGGTTTTATCGACGGGCTGCTCTCTCCCTTTCGCTAATGGGCTCGTGCAATTCCCTGCTGGGCCACTGCCATGGCCTGCGCCCGGCGGGTAAGTGCCTGGGCGGGGCAGCGCCGGAAGGCGGAGGGATTCCATTTACTGAATCCCTGGGGGCGGCCGCAGCCCCCCCCCCCCCCAGGCGCAGTCGCTCCCCCTGCAGCTCTCTGGCGGGCAGCAGCGGAGTTCCAGCCCCCGCTCCACCACCGCAGCCCTGCCAGGGGCAGGGGGGACCTGCTCTTGGTCTTGTCGCTGCAGGGGCAAATTGGGGCCAGCACTGGCTACAGGGGGAGAGCGCCCCATGCTGAGCCCCCCCTCTAACAGCTGCTCCGGGGGCTACTGGGGGCAGGGCTCTGGCCTGGGCAGCCTGGACCAGTGGTTCTCAGCCAGGGGGCCGGGCCCCTGGGGGGCTCTGAGTAGGTTTCAGGGGGGCTGCCAAGCAGGGCTGGCATTAGACTCACTGGGGCCAGGGCCAAAAGCCGAAGCCCAGGGCCTTGAGCCCCGCCACCTGAGCCCCGCCGAAGCCTGAGCAATTTAGCTTTGTGGGGGCTCCTGTGGGGTGGGGCCCCAGGCAAGTGCCCTGCGCGCTACCCCCTAATGCCGGCCCTGGCTTGTATGTGCAGAAACCCAGCTATTGTGGCCCAGGTGGGCCGTGGAGTTTTTATAGCATGGGGCGCGGGGGGGCTCAGAAAGGAAAAGGTTGAGAACTCCTGGCCTGGACCAACCCGCCGGTCCCTGCCGGCCTTGGACTCCACGAGGCCCGGGGCAGCCAGGCTCAGCGCCTGAGCCCTGATGGGGACATTACAGCCCCTGCTGAAATGAGCCTGAGGGAACGGATCCAACATTTCACACTTCCTTTCCCCCCCTCAGGCCCTGGCCGCTCAGCTGGGGCGCTGGCATTGCCAGCTGGGCTATGGGCGTGGGCATGTCCCAGCTGCCCAAGTCACAGGCCAGGCAGCCGGAGCCACCCGGGGCCGGGTTTACGGGACAGCCAGAGGCAAAAGGCTCCGTCCTCTGCGCCTGCGGCTCTCTGTCCTCCCCGGGGCGTCTACACCCAAACCAGAGCCCAGCGTGGCGGGGGCTGAGTGCCTGTAGCGCCCCCGGCAGCTCAGCCATCAGCCCCTGTTCGGTCTGGTGCCAACGGAGGAAGATTTTAGCCCGTGCGCTAGCCAGTGCCACGTGGCGCCGGGGCTCAGGACGGCTGGGCTGGCCCAGGGAGGATGGAGAGGCTGTGGCCCTGGGATGCCGAAGGGCTGGGCTGGTTCCCAGCACCCCCCGAGCGCTGCCAGGTCACAACAGAGCCAGGCGAGCCGCGGAGCCAGCCCTGCCCGGGGGAACCGCGGCCTGCGGGCGAGGGCGCCTGCGAGCGTTGGGATAACGGTGACTGGACAGCGATGGCAGCTCGCGGCCCAGGGGGGGCCTTGCCACGCGTGGGGAGAACCCGACGCTCAGCCCAGGGCTGTAACCCAGAGGGGAAGCCGGGCCCACACTTGCAAGCGTTTGAGGGATCCCAAGTGCTCCTGAGGGCTTCGGCAACCGCCTGCCTTCCTCCCCCCGCCCCCCCCCCCCCGCCCCGGGCTGGCGGCCAAGCTGCTGACTCGACTAGTTTAAGTGCCAGAAAAGCCGCCACCCGCAATTCGGCTCCCTCTGTAGCGGGGCCTCTCCCCCATCTAGTGGCAGAAGCCAAAACGACACCAGGCCTCGCTGCTCTGCCCAGGCCTTCGAGGGGCCCCCGGCGCCCCCCCCCCCAGCAAGGCCCGTTAGCGCTGGGGTGCGCCCAGGCGCCGTGCCCGCTGGGAGGCCAGGCATCCGCCAGAGGAGCGGGCCCCTGAGGAAAGGGGCTCGGAGCCCCCTGGGGCCCAGACTCCACTGGGGCACACAGGACCTAGCCAGCCCCCTCCCCAGTGCCTCCACCCGAGCAGGGCCACGCTGGGGAGCCGACACTGTCAGGGCGCCAGCCTCTGCCGGAAGGGACCCCACCACTCTGGCCTTTAACTCCAGCTGCCAGGCCCGGCCCGGCCCCTCCGGAGGAGGACGGGGGAGACGCAGCAGCACCATGGAGGTGGGTTTGCAATCAGGAGGCTTGGGAGCCAATGCTTGGCCTGGTGCCAGCTACGCCCCCCCCCCCCCCCCCCCACACCAGCCCCAGGAGTGACCCACTCACAGCACCATCGCCCTGACCTGGCTGCACCTCAGCTGCTGCGGAGGGCCATGGCAGACGCCCCCTAGTCTGGGTGTGCAGCCACCTCTGGGGTGGAGTGTGGCAACTGGAACAAGGGACTGAAGGGGGGAGGGATTCCAGAGCAAACCTCAAACCTGGGCAGGACCTTTCATATCCATGGCGGCAGAGAGAGCTTGCAAGGGTCACACTAGTCATAATTCCCCCCCCCGCCCCTGCCTGAGGGGCACGGTCCGGGAAATCCCCATCCCAGTAACTTGAATCATAGACTATCAGGGTTGGAAGGGACCTCAGGAGGTATCTAGTCCAACCCCCTGCTCAAAGCAGGACCAATCCCCAACTAAATCATCCCAGCCAGGGCTTTGTCAAGCCTGACCTTAAAAACCTCTAAGGAAGGAGATTCCACCACCTCCCTAGGTAACACATTCCAGTGCTTCACCACCCTCCTAGTGAAAAAGTTTTTCCTAATATCCAAACTAAACCTCCCCCACTGCAACTTGAGACCATTGCTCCTTGTTCTGTCATCTGCCACCACTGAGAACAGCCTAGATCCATCCTCTTTGGAACCCCCCTTCAGGTAGTTGAAGACTGCTATCAAATCCCCCCTCATTCTTCTCTTCTGGAGACTAAACAATCCCAGTTCCCTCAGCCTCTCCTCATAAGTCATGTGCTCCAGCCCCCTAATCATTTTTGTTGCCCTCCGCGGGACTCTCTCCAATTTTTCCACATCCTTCTTGTAGTGTGGGGCCCAAAACTGCACACAATACTCCAGATGAGGCCTCACCAATGCTGAATAGAGGGGAATGATCATGTCCCTCGATCTGCTGGCAATGCCCCTACTTATACAGCCCAAAATGCCATTAGCCTTCACCCGTTGAGCTCAGAGACCCAAGGAGGCCACTGCCTGCCCAGTCCCTGCAGCAAGGAGCCAGGAGATCTGGCTGGTTTGGCCTTAAACATCCTCACCTGGAATGAAATGAACAGCCCCCCCCAGCAGCACAGTGCTGGCACAGAGGTTTAGCCCAGATTTGGGGGAGTGGATTCAGGGGGGACTGGGAGAGGATCTAGGCCAGCAGCCAACATCCCCTCGGCAGGGCCGAGGGAGCCGCCAGATTCGAAGGAATCAAACTTGCTCCAATAAACAAGCAGAAACATGGCTGCAGCTGGTTCGTGGTGACAGAGACCTCCTCACAGATCTCCTCCCGCCTGCTCCTCAGCATGGCCAGTGGTGGGGGAGAACTGCCGCCCAGAGGGGAAGGGGCCAGCTGGACCCCTCCAGCCATCTGGGACGTGGAGGGGCAGGGCCCTGCTTCCCCACTCACCTGGGCAGGGCAAGCCCCACGTGAGGAGCAGGGTTAGCGACGGTCCCATGCGCTTGTTGGTCAGTTTCTCTGGCCCAGGGCCTGGCCCCACGGTGTGCAGTAGGCCCTCGGATTGTCCCTCCCCTGAGAAGGGGGATTACTCTGGGACACTGCGCCAGCTCCATGCCCCAGCAGGTGGGCAGTGGTGTCTCCCCTCCACGATCCCGCCAGCCAAGAACCTGCGCTGAGCCCGCTGCTCTCCAGAGCCCCGCGCCCGCAGCTCTGAAGTAGTGGCCAAGGCCCGGCTAAGTGACTTCAGCAGCACGGAGGAACAGGCCCGCGCAGGGGCAACCCTTGGCATCGAGCAGGACGGGCGACAGCCTCCACCGGCCCCTGCCTCACCACCAAGCCCAGGGCCCTGCGGCTGGCTGAGCCAGGCAGCACGCTGGGCAGCGGCACTGGGAGGGCTGGAGCAGATCAGGGACTGGGGCACACCGAAGAGCTGAGAACGGGAGGGGACCTGGCCAGACCAGCGGGCAAGGAGCAGGTTACCGGCACCAGGCAGTCCTGGCCCCTGGTTTTTGAGGGCATGTGGCCGTTTAGGCTGCGGCCATTCCCTTTGGCTCAGGGTTACCCACGCAGTGGAGCGGAGCGGGACCCGCCCTGCCCCCTTCCCCCCAGTTCACAGTGACGATCCACACAAACGTTCTCTGTGTTTTTAATGGCACTTTCGTAGCCACCCTGTGCTGGTCGCCGGTCCGAGTGCAAACGGCCCACACAGCGCGACAGCTTTAATGGGAATCTGCAAATTCCAGGCGCTTTGATCGCCCAAAGGTACCATGAATAAGGCTGGACGGGGTCCCTTCCGAAGGGAAGAGAGAGCTGACGGTGATCGAACACCTCGCTCCAAATGGATCCAACACGCTGCGCAGACGTGCCCAGCCCAGCTGTATGAAGGCCCGTCCCTCTCGGGAGAAGCCACGGCTTCCTTGGAATTACTAATCCCTGAGGCTTTAAAAACGAAAGGGGTTTTCTATTCAAGTTTCATCACATTCCCTTGGGACCTTGCATGGGAAAGGGGCATCGACCTGTGGTGGAGAAATACTTCACAGAGGGCAGCATACAGAATGGGGGAGACTTCACGGCCTGTCCTTGCTTTGCCTACCACTGGTATGCAGCCACCTCTGGGGTGAGACATGGCTGCTGTTAGTGCATAGCTACGTGTCCTTGTGTCACAGCAGCAGCCTAGCCCCTTCCCTGCCAGGGCGAACTCCTCTCAGAGCAGAACTGGCCTGGACCAGGGAGAGGCTCTGCGGGGGATGCTGCAGGCTGAACCAGCAGAGGAAAGGGCACTTTGCCCTGCCCAGGGCCCAATCCTGGGGTGTGCCAAGGTCCCCCCCAGGAGCCTTGTAATACCAGTGGTGAAGCAGGCCACCTCCGCCCGTGCCCGAGCAGACAGGCCTGGCCTGGAGAGCACAGGGCCTGCCCAGATAGGTTCTCCCCCTTCCTGCACATGGTCCCAAGCAGCTGCACGATGCCCCAGTCACCCCAGAGCCATCAGGCCAGTGCGTCTCGGCCTCTCCCACTCCGGCAGGGGGAAGGGAAGGGAAGGGCGGGTGCGAGAGCCCCTGCGCTGGGGCAGAGCCCACACAGATCTGGCACCAGCAGCGAGTGACTGGGGAGCCAGCGGTAACACCCCCGTTCTATAACAGGGGCAGCCCAGCCCGGTGGTGCTCGCTCGCAGTGGAGCACGAGCCAGCAAAGTGCCTCCCGGTTGTTTCCGTGCAGCCGGAGCAGGGCTGGGCTGGGCCCTGCTGCCTTTCTAAACGCCAGGCGTGCTCCTCCCTGGCACTGCACCGGGGACTCCGGAGCTGAAGCAAGTCTGCAGACTCAGGCCTGTCCTGTGGGGCTAAGCGGGCGTGTTCCAGGGCAGCGCACGGGCAGTTACACTTCCCAGCCTGGCAGCGGCCGTCACGCCACCTCTGCTGGCACCGGCCATGCCTGGCACTGACTCGCTGGGCACTCGGGTTGCAGGGATGCCCCAGCCCAGGCTCCGGGGGTGGGGGGCCGGCGCTGCAGGCTGAAGAGGGGCTGCCGTCGGAGACCGTGCCGGCCCCGGCTCCTGCCCCACTCCACGATCTCCGCCCCACTCCGTGCTTCCTGGGTGCTGGGCTGGGGCTCCTGAAGGAGCCTGCTCCTCGGTCCTGAGGGGGCAGGGTGCCCAGCAGGGCTGTGCGCCCCAGATAGGCACGCGGCTATTGAGTGCAGCCCTGAGACACTGGCTGGGGAGTCCTGCTCCCAGCTGGGTCCATGGGCTTGCCCCCCTCACTGGGCACAGCTTCTGGGAGCAGTCCGGCCCTGCTGGGCTCTGCCAGTGCTGGGTTCTCCTGCTCCTCGGCGGTCCTGCTGGGACCCGGGGTCCTTGCCCTTCCCGCAGCCTCGGCATCTGCATTCTCAGGCGGCTGCTCCTCTGGGATGGGCTCTGGCTCCGCCCGCTCTCCCCCGTCTGGCTGCGGCCCCTCGGTGGCCGAGGGCTTCACCGGCTGGTGGCACATGGGGCAGGTGTCCTGCACGTACAGCCACTTGCGGAGGCAGCCCGTGTGGAAGAAGTGGCCACAGTCGGTGATCACGGCCACGTTCATCTCCTGCCCGGCAGAGGAAGGAGGGTTAGTGGGGAGCCGGCCAGCACAGCCAGGGCTGGGACAGACACCGCTGTCCCGGCTGAAACGGGACGGGGGTATGAAGATCCAGTCTCCAGTTACCTGGGGCAGAGCCTGCTTCAAGAGGCCGTCCCAGGCTCCCTGGTGCCATCGAGGGCAAGGGGGTGTTATAGGGGTGCTGCCAACCTCACACCAGCCTCTCCAGCATGGCTGGCACCCCAAGACGAGGCCAGGAAATGCCCCATTACCCAGCACCCCTCTGCCTGCCCATTGGCCTTCGCATTCAGAGCCCCTAGGAAGTCACTAGGAGATGTGAGCCACCCATCCTGCTGGGCAGCTGCGCTGGGAGGCACCTGCCAGCCTGGGCTGTCACCGGAGGCCCCCCCACTGGCATCCTTTGTACCGCACAAGTCACGGGTCTCAGCACAGATCAGCGAGCTCCTGTTCCAGGCTGTCTGCAGACTCAGGCAGTCGGTGCTGCATTCCTCCCCCTCAGGCCAGGTTTCCTAGGTTTCCCTTCTCAACGGTAAGGGCTCGAACCCTTGTCAGCGTGCAATTCTGCTGCCCGTCTGTGGCTATGGAGCCTGGAACACGTGGGCCTGGATTCCAGGGCAGGTGAGCACACGGCCTGTGGCAGTTACGGGGCCCAAGTGGCATAACCAGACTCAGCCGAATCTCACGCTCATGGCCTTGGAGAACACCTGCCAAGCGGGCCCAAGTGTAACGGGAGCGGCAGCGCCCGCCTGAGTCTGCAGGCAGCCTGAACCCAGGAAACTCCTCTGCCCCCTAGCAATGCTGAGTGGACGAATGAACTGAGCAACTAACTGCCCAGGGTTTAGCCCAGCGGGTCCCACGCTCTGAGCCCACGTGGGGTCGGACCAGCTGCAGGAGGGGTCACAGCAATCACGAGGGGGTGGAAGATGGCATTTTACAAACTGGCGTCCTCCGCACATCGTGACCTTGCACCGACGGTGCACGCCAGGTCACGCCGGTGTTCTCCAGGCTGCCTGGGGCCGCAGGGAGCAAGACATCTGACAAGGGGGCTGTGCAGGCGACAAGTCTGGGGTCCATTGGGTCAGTCACTGCCCTTGATCTTGGTGTGAACCGCCCAGTGACACACACACCCCCATCCCCAGCCCTTGCAGCCTGTTCGAAGTGGATCCAACCCTACCCCCTATCTAGGGCACGTGAAGGCCAACTGAGGAGCTCGGATTGTACAACGCCCCGAGAAGCCACCTCCTAGCGCAGAGCAGGTTGGGCTGGGGAGGGGGGCCCCTGAGATACACGCAGTGCACTCAAGGGGTTTCTGATCTGCAAGAGAACTTCCCCGCACAGGCTCATTGAAAAGCAGGGGTTGGCGCCCCAGCAGTGACCTACGCCACGGGGCAGTGGGGCCGGTACAGGAGGAGGGCGCTGGAGACCCCCTGTGCCCCCGGAGAGGGAGTCCCCGCCCCCGCTGCTGAGCGCTGGCACCACGGCGCAATCCCGCGGGCGAGGCGGCTCACCTGGAAGCAGATGGCACACACATCGTTGTGGTCCCGCAGCTGCCCCCTGGTGGCCCTGGGCAGCGAGTTGATCTTCTTGGCGGCCTCCCTGCGGAGCAGAAAGCTCTTCCAGCCCGACTGGGCCCGCAGCCACACGTTGAAGTAGGAGTGGATGATGATGACGGAGGCGCCCATCCAGCTCCACTCGCCGAAGACGGACTCCCAGGTGCCGTAGGCCACCACGCAGACGGCCACCAGGAACTCCAGCACCCGGCTCACCGCGTTGACGTAGTAAATGATCTCGTCCGTCTTCTCCAGGGGCGCGTCCTGGAGCAGCTCGATCATGAAGAGCGCGTAGACGAAGAGGGTGCCCATCACCTGGCACAAAGGGTCAGAGAGTGGAGGCGATGCTCCGTTGCCAATGGCAACCAGGCCAATCAGCCCCATGCCCCTCGCAGTGGGAATGACACCCCGTTGCCAATGGCAACCAGGCCAGTCGGCCCCACGCCCCTCGCAGTGGGAATGACACCCCGTTGCCAATGGCAACCAGGCCAGTCGGCCCCACGCCCCTCGCAAGGGGCAGATGATGGAAAACCAGGTGACTCTGGTTACCATGACTGTCCCATGCCCCTTGGCAAGGTGCCACCCCAGGGTGGGTGTGAAGGGGGCGAGGTGTCAGGGACCGGCCCAGGGACGGGGGACACTGAGTGGCCAGGTTTCAGGTGGCGAAGGGTTCCCAGCGAGGGCATAGGGCTCCGTGCTGTGGTCGCTGTTGAACAGAGGCAGTCATGCTCTGCCAAGGGGCTGGCAGGGAAGTCCCAACATGTGCAGAGGGCACAGAACGTGGGTTGGCCAGGAGGGCAGGAGGCTGAGAGGAAGTTCAGAGGGTCCCAAGCCAGCCAGCGCAGCACCACGGGAGCTGGGACTCGAGGTTGGCAGGGCTCGTTAGCAGACTCCAGCTGTACCCGCAGGGAGGGGAGCCCGCAGCTGGGGACCTGGATCGGGGGAGAGGGACCTGGCTGTACCAGTAGGAAGCGCAGCACATGGCTGGGGACCCAGATCGGGGGAAAGGGGACCCAGACATACCCACAGGGAGGGGAGCACGTGGCTGGGGACTTGAATTGGGGGGAGAGGGATCTGGCCGTAGCCACAGGGAGGGAGGCACATGGCCGAGGACCGGGATTGAGGGAAGGGGGGGCCCAGCCGTACCCGCAGAGAGGGGAGCGCACGGCTGGGGGTTGGTACAGGCAGAAGGGGGCCCGGCCGTTCCCGCGGGGAGGGGAGCACGCGGCTGGGGGTCGGTACGGGAGAAGGGGGCCCGGCCGTTCCTGCGGGGAGGGGAAGCGCGCGGCTGGGGGTCGGTACAGGCAGAAGGGGGGCCCGGCCGTTCCCGTGGGGAGGGGAGCGCGCGGCTGGGGGTCGGTATAGGGAGAAGGGGGGCCCGGCCGTTCCCGTGGGGAGGGGAGCGCGCGGCTGGGGGTCGGTATAGGGAGAAGGGGGGCCCGGCCGTTCCCGCGGGGAGGGGAGCGTGCGGCTGGGGGTCGGTACAGGGAGAAGGGGGTCCCGGCTGTTCCCGCGGGGAGGGGAGCACGCGGCTGGGGGTCGGTACAGGCAGAAGGGGGGCCGGCTGTTCCCGCGGGGAGGGGAGGGCGTGGCTGGGGGTCGGTACAGGAGAAGGGGGCCCGGCCGTTCCCGCGGGGAGGGGGTCGGTACAGGAGAAGGGGGCCTGGCCGTACCTGCAGGGAGGGGAGCGCGCAGCTGGGGGTCGGTACAGGCAGAAGGGGGGCCGGCCGTTCCCGCGGGGAGGGGAGGGCGTGGCTGGGGGTCGGTACGGGAGAAGGGGGCCCGGCCGTTCCCGCGGAGAGGGGGTCGGTACGGGAGAAGGGGG
The DNA here is from genome assembly GCF_011386835.1 of Chrysemys picta bellii. Lineage (NCBI taxonomy): Eukaryota > Metazoa > Chordata > Testudines > Emydidae > Chrysemys > Chrysemys picta. The sequence goes on along the minus strand of NC_088795.1, from coordinate 143,224,249 downwards.
CCTGGACGTACCTGCAGGGAGGTGAGCGTGTGGTTGGGGGTCAGTACGGGAGAAGGGGGCCCGGCCGTACCCGCAGGGAGGGGAGCGCGCGGCTGGGGGTCGGTACAGGAGAAGGGGGCCCGGCCGTTCCCGCGGGGAGGGGAGCGCGCGGCTGGGGGTCGGTACGGGAGAAGGGGGCCCGGCCGTTCCCGCGGGGAGGGGAGCACGCGGCTGGGGGTCGGTACGGGAGAAGGGGGCCCGGCCGTATCTGCAGGGAGGTGAGCGCGCGGCTGGGGGTCGATACAGGAGAAGGGGGCCCGGCCGTTCCCGCGAGGAGGGGAGCACGCGGCTGGGGGTCGGTACAGGCAGAAGGGGGCCCGGCCGTTCCCGCGGGGAGGGGGTCGGTACGGGAGAAGGGGGCCCGGCCGTACCTGCAGGGAGGTGAGCGCGTGGCTGGGGGTCGGTACTGGAGAAGGGGGCCCGGCCGTTCCCGCGGGGAGGGGAGCGCGCGGCTGGGGGTCGGTACGGGAGAAGGGGGCCCGGCCGTTCCCGCTGGGAGGGGGTCAGTACAGGAGAAGGGGGCCCGGCTGTTCCCGCGGGGAGGGGAGTGCGCGGCTGGGGGTCGGTACAGGAGAAGGGGGCCTGGCCGTACCTGCAGGGAGGTGAGCGTGCGGCTGGGGGTCAGTACAGGAGAAGGGGCCCGGCCGTACCTGCAGGGAGGTGAGCGTGCGGCTGGGGGTCAGTACAGGAGAAGGGGCCCGGCCGTTCCCGCGGGGAGGGGAGCGCGCGGCTGGGGGTCGGTACAGGAGAAGGGGGCCCGGCCGTACCTGCAGGGAGGGGGTCAGTACCGGAGAAGGGGCCTGGCCGTACCTGCAGGGAGGTGAGCGCGCGGCTGGGGGTCGGTACAGGAGAAGGGGCCCGGCCGTACCTGCAGGGAGGTGAGCGTGTGGCTGGGGGTCAGTACAGGAGAAGGGGCCCGGCCGTACCTGCAGGGAGGTGAGCGTGCGGCTGGGGGTCGGTACCGGAGAAGGGGCCCGGCCGTACCTGCAGGGAGGTGAGCGCGCGGCTGGGGGTCGGTACAGGAGAAGGGGGCCCGGCCGTACCTGCAGGGAGGGGGTCAGTACCGGAGAAGGGGCCTGGCCGTACCTGCAGGGAGGTGAGCGCGCGGCTGGGGGTCGGTACGGGAGAAGTAGGCCCGGCCGTTCCCGCGGGGAGGGGGTCAGTACCAGAGAAGGGGCCCGGCCGTACCTGCAGGGAGGTGAGCGTGTGGCTGGGGGTCGGTACAGGAGAAGGGGCCCGGCCGTTCCCGCGGGGAAGGGGTCAGTACAGGAGAAGGGGCCCGGCCGTACCTGCAGGGAGGTGAGCGTGCGGCTGGGGGTCGGTACCGGAGAAGGGGCCCGGCCGTACCTGCAGGGATGTGAGCGTGCGGCTGGGGGTCGGTACGGGAGAAGGGGGCCCGGCCGTTCCCGCGGGGAGGGGGTCGGTACAGGAGAAGGGGGCCCGGCTGTTCCCGCGGGGAGGTGACTGCGCGGCTGGGGGTCAGTACCGGAGAAGGGGCCCGGCCGTTCCCGCGGGGAGGGGGTCAGTACCGGAGAAGGGGCCCGGCCGTACCTGCAGGGAGGTGAGCATGCGGCTGGGGGTCAGTAGGAGAAGGGGCCCGGCCGTACCTGCAGGGAGGTGAGCGTGCGGCTGGGGGTCAGTAGGAGAAGGGGCCCGGCCGTACCTGCAGGGAGGTGAGCATGCGGCTGGGGGTCGGTACAGGAGAAGGGGGCCTGGCCGTTCCCGCGGGGAGGGGGTCGGTACGGGAGAAGGGGCCCGGCCGTACCTGCAGGGAGGTGAGCGCGCGGCTGGGGGTCAGTAGGAGAAGGGGCCCGGCCGTACCTGCAGGGAGGTGAGCATGCAGCTGGAGACCAGGATCAGCAGCCAGAAGTCCATGTGGAAGAAGCGAGCGATCTTGTACGCCATGAAGCAGGGGAAAACCAGCAGGAAGAGGCACAGGCTGAGGCTGCGGAAATGTTTCCAAGGGCTCCTGGGAGGAGGAACACGTCAGAGGCCTGGCCAGGCCACAGCTCGGCCTGCCGGGCTCCGGCGCTTCCCCAGAGCCCCCCGCGGCGCCCAGGGGTCCCTCCCACCCCGGAGGAGAGGGCAAGGGAGCCTGCCGGGCCGGCGAGGAGTGAGGGAGACGCACGACACTCTGCCCGTCCCCGCTTGGGCAGGTGGAGCTAAGGGAGGCCTAAGGGCCCAGCCAGTTCTGCCCTCACTCCTCGTGGCCGCTGGGGACGCTCCCTTGAGCCATGGCACCGGCTCCCAGCCAGGGGTCTCAGCAGCCCCGCGAGGGGCGAAGGGGAAGGCAGCAGCGTCGCTGCACTCAGCAACAGCCTGTCCGAGGGCCATCGAGCCCCAGGCAGTCCCGAGGGGCGGCCAAGACTGGGCCTGGTCTGGGGAGACCCCCACGCAAGCCCCAGCCATGGGGAGCGCTGGGACTCTGGTTGGGTGGTAGCTGTGCCACACCACCAGGGCAGGCTGCAGGGCACCAGGCAGGGCCGGGGGATCAGGCGCTACCTGTTCTGCGAAGCCCCCAGCGCCAGCACAATGGGGTCGGCTATCTCGATCATGGACTGCAGGGTCGACGTCACCACGATGAAGAGGATGATACTGAGGAGGAAGGTTCTCTGCAGGATCTGCAGGTCCAGCAGCCCCGTCTGGAGAGCCAGCAGCAGCAGCGTCACGCCCTCCGTCACACCCCTGCCAGGTGAGCAGGAGAAGGAGGCATGGGGCTTCAACCAACAACCGCGCGCCCGCTGGAGGCATGCGATCACCACCGCGTGTTCAAAGCCAGGACCCACTAGTGCAGACAGCCAGGCGCGTCGCCGGCTATCTGAGCAGCCAGCCATGATAACCACGCGTGCAGCGACCAGCCGCGAACGCACACACAGTGCTGCATGCCGGGACTCAGACCCTGCCCAAATCAGTGACACAGCCCTCGACCCGGGGGAGTGGTGCTCACAGCCCAGATCGCCGGGGAAGGCAGCCCAAACTCAGCACCCAGCCGGTCACCTGGGGCAGGGCAATCGGCACTCTGCCTAAAACAACATTTGGGGTGAGAAACGCCTAGTTGTAACCCGTTTCTGTAGTATCTTCAGCTTAGATTTCATCTTTGTTTTGTTCGCTGGGTAATCTGCTTTGATCTGTTTGCTATCCCTATAGTCACTTCAAATCTATCCTTTGTAGTTAATAAACTTGGTTTTGTTTTCTCTAAAACCAGTTTGTGGAATCCGTAACTGGGCGGGAGGGGCAGAAAGCCGTGCGTAACTTCCTCCACACTGAGGGAGGGAGCGAATGTCGTGAGCTTACGCTGTACCGTTTTCTGGGCAGGACAAGACGGTACAATATGGGGTTTGCTCCCCAGAGGGGGTGTGCACTGGAGTGCTGGGCGATCCCCTAGCTGATTCTTCCCATGCAGAGCTGATTTCAGTGTCTGTGTCTTTCTGCAGCGGGGCGTGTCCCTACCTGTGTGTGCTGGCGGAGGCCTGAGGGCCTGGCACAGCGGGACAGGGTGAGGGAGCCCGGGCTGGTGGAACGGGCGGGCTCAGTGGCATCCCAGAGGGGGGTAACCCGTCACACACGGATCCTGGGCATCAGTCACCCCCCTCCTCTCCTGACAGCTGCCAGCACTTTGCCTCAGGCCGATAACAAGCTGCCCCGGCTGTGGCAGGCGTTCTCTCTGCCATGCAGCACTACCGGAGTCACAATTAACCACGCGTGTTCCCCGCCCAGGGGAGTGTGATCGTGGGGAGGAGAGAGTCAGACCCAGCTCATGGATCACAGAGACAAGAAGGGGGAGCGGAGAGCGCGCCCGCACCACACCCCTGAGGATGATGGCATGATGCCATCCTGCTGTCCAAGGCGGAGCGGGAAGCCCTGCCCCTGGAGCCGGACAGCTGCCGGGGGGGTGTCCCCTGCGATCAGAGCGGTGACTGCAGCACGCGTAGACAGACCTGAGCTAGCTTGCATCTCGCTCGCTCCAGTACCAGTATCTGGGAAGCCACGACAGCATGGGCTGGAGAAGCCCCGCCGGGGTACGTGTTCGAGCAGCTCGTCCACGCTGCTCCACTGCTCGTGACTGGAGTGAGCTTGATCCAAGCCACCCAGGGTACGTCCATCCGTGGTGCGGTCCCCTCTGACTGCAGCACGGTCACCGGCAGAGCCGCCTGACCAGAAGCCAAGCATGCGGCCTCCTCGGCCCCAGCACGGCAGCCATGCCCGCGCCCCCGGGGGCCCCTCACCTGTGCATGACGTTGCCGTTCTGGAAGGCGTCGTAGCCCAGCAGGTAGAACTTGCAAAGGTTGAGCACGGCCAGGGCGAGGTAGGAGACGGTGAAGGTCAGGCCGAGGAGGGAGTAGGGCGTGCCGCAGCACTCCGCCACGCTGCCAAGAGACCACACGGCAGGGTGAGACGCTCCTTCGGGAGGCCCCGGGTCCATCCCCTAGCCCATACGGACAGGTCCCAGGGAATGGGCTAGGAGAGCAGGCAGGTACAGCACCGCAGCAGGAACACCAGGGGGCAGTAGGGACCCAGACCTGAATCACTGGGGTCCAAGCAGATCGGGTATGCGACGTCCCTTATCTCAAGCCCCGGCATTAGATGAGTTCCAGCCCAGAACGGCCTAGATCCCCACCCCCCCATAGGCAACCCAGGCCCACTGCTCCCTGGATCAGCCCTGGTGGCCCTCCAGGCCACTCCGCCCCCTGCCCCAGCGCGGGTCGCCCCTCCTACCTGCTGAGGAAGATGAAGAGCAGCCCCTGCTGGGCGAGGAGGCTGTTGGAAGAGGCCAGGAAAGAGTAGATCTGGAGGGTGAACAGCACCAGCCAGAAGACAAGGAAGAGCACCGGGACGGCCAGCTGGCTCCAGAGGGACATGGCCAAGGCCACCAGCCTGTACATCTCCAGTCCCTGGGGAGGATGCGCCCGTTAGCCAGCGCTGTCACACAGCTGGGCCGGGGGGCTGCAGCGGGGATCTACCACGGAGGAGTCCCTCCCCCTTTTGGGTGGCCCAGCTGTGTGTGCCGGACAGAGCCCCAGCCCAGCTCAGGGAGGGGGGTGTCTGATCACGCCCATCGCCAGCCGCTGCCTCCATCCCCCTCTGGTCTGAGTGATGGAGTCAGACACTGGACTGGAGGGACCGCCGGGCTGGGCAGTCAGACTCCCGTACCAGCTCCGCCGGCAGGTTTACAGGGCATCTGGGGGCAGTGTCTGAAGTGTGTTAAGCTCTGGGCTCCCGGCCCTGGAGACAGAACCCCGGCTGCTCCCGGAGAGTGCCCTGTCCCCACCAGCGAGCCACAGCCCGGCTCCCCAGGGCCAGAGGGGAGTCCCTGGGGACTGTCCGTAGGAGGTCGAAGAGGCCCAGTTCTGATGGTGGTTTGCATGAAGGGGCTCACACTAAAATGGACTCAGATTTATCAGCTTGTCTCACACCCAGCTCCTCACAGCCACTCTGGGCTACACAGGAACTAGGCTCTGAGCTGAAAGGCCCCGTGTCCCATTCCCCAGCCCCCTGAGCTAGCCAGCTGCCCCGCTTTGGGGCCCGATGGGAGCCAGCGCCCCCTAGAGGGGAAAAGGCCCCGTATCTCCTCCCCCCACACCAGCCAGTCTCCTCAGCCTGGACACCCCCTTGAGTGGCAAGGCCCCATGTCTCATTGCTATGATTCTGTCAGGGATGTTTTTAGTAAAAGTCAGGGACTGGTCATGGGCAATAAACAAAAAACCACGGAAGCCGTGACCGGTCCCTGACTTACTAAAAACATCCCTGACAGAATGTCTAGGGAGGAGGGTCCAGCACCCTGCCCCCCGCAGAGGCAGGGAGCTGCAGGGACCCCATTTCACAGTGGCTGGGAGGGGTCCCCCTGCTGCCCTGCGGGGTATAGCTGACGAGGGTCCCCGCACTGCCCTGCGGGGTTGGGAGCTGCGGGGGACCCGCTGCGAGCACTGAGCAGTTCCAGGGTTCCTCTGCTGCCGTAGGCTGGGAGCGGGGGGCGGTGTGGGGCTGCTCATAGCGGCTGAACATCTGCGGGGCCCCCAGTGTCAGGGAGGTCGCTGGAAGTCACGGATTCCATGACTTCATCTTAGCCTTACTCATTCCCCCACCCGCCCCAAGCCAGCTAGTCTCCCACCCGAGAGGGGAAAGGGCCCGTGTCCCATTCCCACCCCCGTGACTGGGCCAGTCCCCTCCCCTGCAGCTGGATTGGAACCAGCGCCCCCTACAGGAGCAAGGCCCCGTGTCCTATTCCCACCCCCGTGACTGGGCCAGTCCCTTCCCCTGCAGCTGGATTGGAACCAGCACCCCCTACGGGGGCAAGGCCCCGTGTCCCATTCCTACCCCCTGACCGGGCCAGTCCCCTGGACAAGTCTGGTTTCACTGTGAAGTGCCCCGAGCTGCCCGCCTGAGGGCACTGCCAGACTCACTCATCTCCCCTCACCCGCCCTCTCCCTGCATGCCAGCTGCTCACCTGAGCCACCTCCCTGCACGCCGCAGCGGCTAGGTGGAAGGGAACCAGCAGGTGGGAGGCGGCCACATACAGCACCTCCACCACAGTGACAGAGGTGGCGAAGGTGTTGACCACGGGAAGCGCCTGGAGGGGGAGGCCGCAGAGCCGGGCCAGCAGCGGGAGCAGCGGGGCACAGAACAGCCACACCTGCTTGGTCTTCATCAGGAGGGCGCAGAGCGTGCTCACAAAGATCTGGCCTGGCGGGAAGGCGAGATCAGGCCAGTTAGTGCAGCTGGAGCGTGGCCGTGGCTCACAGCCGGCCCCTGCCGGTTCCCTTCCCATGTCCCACGTCGCTCCCCTGTACAACCAGCATTCCCGGCATGCACATGTCCAGCTGGCACGATGGCTGCAGCCCACAGCCTAGGCAGCGTGGCCTAGTGCTTAGAACACGGGGCTGGGAGTCAGGACTCCTGGGTGCTGTTCCCAGACCTGCCACCGTCTCCTTGTCGGGCGTGGGCAAGCCACTTCCCCGCCTAGAACAGGCTGTTAATGCTGCCCCCCGCCACCAGGGGCCAGCGGGACGTTTGCTATTCAGTGAGCGTGGATGGTGCTTTGAGACCCTCAGATGAGAGGTGCTGCGTGAAGGGAGACTCGACTCATCACCAGCTCTCCCAGCCACTGTTGCAAGCAGGCCTGGGCTCACCCTCCTCCCCACGGCCCCCACCCAGCGGTACAGAGGCTGTATGGGAGGGGCTCGGCCTGCACCCTGCCTGCAAGGAAGCGTTCCCCACTCAGGTTACAAATGGCCACCGGAGGGCGCTGTCCCCCTGGGTAGCCATTAGCCCCGAGCTGTGTCTGTGTTGTTTGAGGTCAGTTGGGAAGTTTTCGGTCTGCTCTACGCACAGCCTCGCCCCGGTTTACTGACACCCGCACCAACCCCTGTGCAGAGACACCCCTTTCGGGTGTATCCACCCGCCACTCACTGACAAACTCCGCTGGGAGAAGCCGGATTGAAATCCGAGTCAGGGCTGCGGTGTGTAACTGAATGGGTGTATCGCCCGCATGGCCAGCTAACCCGCAGCGCGGGGCGCAGACCGGCCCTTGCGTCCAAACCCAGCCCCCCATTGGAAGCCCAAAGCGGGGGGGTGAAGTCACATGCCCCAGGGCGAGCCGAGATGCGGTCAGGATTCAGATTCAAACTCACTCAAGGTGGTGCCGGTCGCTGAGAGCGGCTGCTCAGCCGGCAGTCAGGCTGGGCTCCCCACCGCGCTGCGGGAGTGGGTGTGCCGTGGTCACACTGAGCGGCCATTAAAGGGCCCCCCGACCCGTACCGGTGCCAGCTGTGGGTGTCTCGGCTCCGCTCCTTGGACAAGCGCTGGGGGTGGGGAAAGCGTGCCCCGCATGCTCTGCGGCCATTCCGGTTTTGGTGGGAGGGATCCCATGGGAAAACCCTGACCCGGGGACATGCCCCTCCCTCGGGCTGGGGGGCTTCCATCTGCTCCCCGTGCCGAAGGGGAAGATGGGGTGGTCCCGCAGAGAGGCGTCTCAGGAAGGGGGGGCCACAGGGGCAGCCTACCTGTCAGGGCGGTCACGAAGCGGCTGAGCACCACAGGGTCCTGGTACACAGCCCCCTGGAACTCACCCTCCATCTCAAGGCGCATGTAGTCCCTGGAAGGAGAGGGGTGGGGTCTTAGCAGCAGGTGCCTGTTCCGTCCCCCCACCCCCTCTCCTGTCAGCTCCACACTCACTCTAGTTAGCCAGAGCCCCAGGTATGCACCTGTGATCTTCTACCGAGTCCCCGCGCCAGCGAAACCCAGCCCACCTTCCTCTCCTGATCACACCGCAGGGGCAAGCGCTACCCCAGGGCCAGGAGTCGGAGCTATGAAGTCACAGCCCGAGAGCACGCGCCTCCAGTCCCTGTGACAGCTTCCCCCGGAGCCGGGGCTCTCCCCCCAGGGTACCGCGCACTGCTGCGAGGCGCACTGCTGCGAGGCGCACTGCTAGCCCCCACAGCCCTGCGAGAGCCACGTACCCCTGACAGGGCCCTCGGGGCACGGCAGGGGGCTCACCTGGCCGTCTGGTGCCCCACGAAGAGCAGCAGCAGGGTCAGGCCGTACAGGTACAGTCTCACCAGGGATCTGACTGGAAGCAGCAGCACCACCACACACAACACGTGGCCTGGGAAAGGGAGAGAACAGGTCAGCCAGCCATGCCTGCCGTCTCCCTTCACTGCGCTGCCCACCCATGCCCGAGGGCACAGCCGGAAATGGCACCCAGCCTTTAGCGCTAGCCCCGTGGGCGCTCCGGTCTCTCCTCTTCAAGCCTTTCCTTGGAGTCTCTCTGCCCCGGCCCCCATCCTCTTACCTTAGCGACGAAAGGAGAAAGCAGTTCAAAGTCAGCCCCGTGTATTAAGATACTGCGCTTTCCCAAACAACTCCATCGATCCGCTACACGCAGCGGGGGCTTCGCCCACCACTGAAATGCAGCCACCTCTGGAGCAAGATGCGGCAGCTGCTGAGCAGCGACACTGAACAACAGGAAGGGGCTATCACACATTGCAGAGGTGCTCTAGTGTGGGTCATCCAGCAGGCCAGGAGGGGGCAGCTGCCTCTCTCCTGTAGGCCCTCGGGGCTCTGACCAGCCTCCAGCAGCCTGGGCCCAAGGTCTCGCACCCGACAAAGTCCCCGCCCTGCAACCCTAACTCACAGAGCAAGGCCCAAAGACATTGGAGGCCACCGGTCTGTCTGCGGCAGGGTGAGTCGTTCTGTACCTGGCCTTGCAAAGCCAGGCCCGGAATAGTGCGTTCAGGCGTGGGCACCTCAGCGTGTGATTCCCTTACCCGCTCTGGGCCTCACTTCCTCTCTCTGGCAGCCTTGGACTCAAATCCTTTCTCCACGCAGGAGCCAACACTGGACTAGAAGGGGAAAACCTGCGTGTGCTAGTAAAAATGGCACCATGGGACTTTGTTCACTGCCTCTCAGGGATGCCTGGGGGGAGGGATAGCTCAGTGGTTTGAGCATTGGCCTGCTAAACCCAGGGTTGGGAGTTCAATCCTTGAGGGGGCCATTTAGGGAACTGGGGTAAAAATCTGCCTGGGAATTGGTCCGGCTTTGAGCCGGGGGTTGGACTAGATGACTTCTGAGGTCCCTTCCAACCCTGATATTCTATGATTCACTGGGCTTGGATTGCAAGTGAACAGGTTTTAACAAAACCTGCCAGCCCTGCAAACTGCCCTGGGACTCGACCATCAAGCCAGGTCCTTCCTCCTCATACAGCAACAAGAAAGCGTCTGCATTCAGAACGTGGTTAATGATTCTCTGGATGATGCACGAGTCAAACCCATAAGAACGGCCAGAGTGGGTCAGAGCAATGCTCCAGCTAGCCCAGTATCCTGTCTGCCGACAGCGGCCAACGCCAGGGAATTGCCTTCAGAGGGAATGGACAGTACAGAGCGATTATCGAGTGATCCATCCCGTCGTTCACTCCCAGCTTCTGGCAGTCAGAGGCTAGGGACACCCAGAGCATGGGGCTGCAGCCAGGACTAATAGCCATGGATGGACCTATCCTCCAGGAACTTACCTGGCTCTTTTCTGAACCCAAACCCAGCTCCCTCGCCCAAGGCAGCATCCACCCTGCAGAGCTCACGAGCCAACAGACCAGCTCCTGCTGGCCCGGGAAGGAGCCAAACGGAGCTAGTTACATGCCCAAACCTGAGGAGGAAAGGGCTATTCTGCAGCCGTGCTCCCAGCTAGCACTCCCGGGACAACCTGCAAACCAAAGACCTTTATCCTGCTGTCAAACTGCCGGAGACTGGAGCACCCAGGACACGGAGATCCCCAGGCCTGCCAGCCACATCAAAGCTTGTGAGAGGTGTTGCCTAGACAGATATCTGGGGGCAGGGGAAGCTGGGGTGCCCTTCTGTCCTGGCCCATAGTTAGCTACTGTCATCGGGCAGCGAAGGAAGCAGGGTCCCGCTGCGCTAGGATCGATCCACCACTCCTGCAGCCGATCCCCCAGCGATGTGACAGGCAAGAGCTCCACCCAAAATATGCCCTGTTCAGAGCGCTCTCACAAGCCGGCCTGCCACGCACACAGTCTAGTCTGACTTCTGTATTTGGGGGGGATAGGAAACACCATGGGGTGGCTAATATGCAGGAGCCCCCAGCTGGGGGGGGGCACCTTGGAAGCCACAGCTGGAAACCACCCAGCCTCCAGGGGCTCGGGGCGGAGGCTCCCCACTCCCGCACATGGGTTTCCTGCTGATTCAGCCAGCCCCACTCAGTCACAAGGTGCCACTGGGCCCCCTCCATGCACGGGAGCTGGTGGAGCCCTGACCTCGGAGGCCAGGCAATCTGCACCCCCCGGGGAGAGGCTGGAACAGCAGCTGGGCGCTGCAGGGAGGGGGCGCCGCTTTCTGGGGGAGCACGGTGAGGTCAAGGGAGGGTTGTGCCCGGGGATGGGGGGGGTCTGACTGACTTGAGCTGTTTGGGGGAGCAGCCGAACATTGTGCCCCCCACTATCCACACATACCGCTTGGGGGGGCAGCACCCAGTCTCCGCCCAGGACCCTACGCCCCCATACAGACAGTGCCCCGCTCCAGCTGTGGCACATGCAGACAGCCGGCCCAAGCATGCCGCGCGCCAAGGAGCAATGCATGCTGGGACTCAGTCTGCACCACGAGGGTGGGCGGCCCCGACACCTCCCCGGGCCTCGCCGTCCCCTCCTGGGCGCTCCCTGGGAGGGCGCAGACCTCGCTGCCCGGAGCAGGGCCGCTCCCCCGTGCCCCCAGCCTCACCCAGGTAGTAGCCGTGCCACAGGGCGCGGCGGCGCCACAACGCCTCCTCCTGCTTGGGCCGGAGCAGCTCGGCAAAGGCCTGGACGTCCCAGCGGTAGAGCAGGTCCAGCAGGACGATGCTGGGCACCCGCAGCACCACGTTGGCCACCTCCTCCAGCCGCGGCATGGCCGGGCCCCGGGGCCGGGCCGCTGGGGGGCCACCTAGGGGAGCCAATGGGGGGGAGGGAGCCGCCTCTCCCCAGGGTGCAGGGGGGGGTGTCTCAGGGGTCTCCCTCCCTGGGGGTGCGGGGCTCAACCGGGGGGTCTCCCTCCCCTAGGTATGGTCCCAGGGATGGGGGTCTCTCTCTGGGGGGCAGAGCTCAACTGGGGGGCTGTCCCAAGGGGGGACCTCCGGGGGGGGCTCAGTGGGAGACAGGGGCTCTGTCCCACGGGGGGGGGACGTCAACGGGGGGGGCCCTGTCCTGCAGGGGGGGAAGTCAGGAGGAGGGGTGCTGGGGGGGGCCCTATCCCGCAGGGGGGAGCTCAGGAGGAGGGGTGCTCGGGGGGGCCCTATCCCGCAGGGGGAAGCTCAGCGGGGGGGCCCTCGGGGGGGGTCCCTGTCCCGCAGGGGGGAGCTCAGGAGGGGGGGCGCTGAGCGGGGGGGGGCCTATCCCGCAGGGGGGAGCTCAGGAGGGGGGGCGCTGAGCGGGGGGGGGGGTCCCTGTCCCGCGAGGAGGCTCTCAGCGGGGGGGTCTCCCCGTGTCCCCCCGCCGGCTCTCACCTGACGGGTCACGCCGGGGGGGGGGAAGGGGGGGTCTCTCCCTAACGGGGGGGGGCGGGGGGGCCGTTCCCTGCCCGCGGCGCGGCGGCCTCTCTGTCACTTTCACTTTCTCCCGGTCCCGCCCCCGCCGGAAAGCCTGGCGCAGGCTCCCAGTGACGCCTCGTCGGCCATCTCAGGCAAGGGCAGCTCTCGGGGGCTAGCGAGGCTAAGCCAAGCTGGAAGCCGCCATCTTTGATCGGAGGACGCTGGGGGCGGCCATCTTGGATAAGGGCAAACAGGAAGCAGCCATGTTGAAGCTGCAGGTGATGCTTGCTAAGGAAGCCGCCATCTTTGATAAGAAGACGCTGGGGGCGGCCATCTTGGATAAGGGCAAGGCAGGGAGCAGCCATGTTGAAGCTGCAGGTGATGCGTGAGAAGGAAGCCGCCATCTTGGGTGAGGGCAAGGCAGGGGCCAGCCACGTTGAAGCTGCAGGCAATGCGTGCTAAGGAAGCCGCCATCTTGGATGAGGGCAAGGCAGGGGGCAGCCATGTTGAAGCTGCAGGCGATGCTTGTGTGCAACAAGAGCCTTGTGTAAGAGCAACCACAGTGAATGAGTGCCGTTCCCCCTAACAGCGCTTTGGGCATTGGCGGGTACAGGCCCCATCTGTGCTGTGGGGACGTCGCCCCCGCCGCCCCTGGCATCGCGTGGTGTGGGGCGAACCCAGACAAAATGCCAAGAAGCCTCTCGCTGATGGAGAAAGTGCAGATCATCCGCGAGTGCCAGCGGCCGGGGGCCACTCAGAGCCAAGTGGCCGCCAAGTGGGAGTTGCACCGGTCAGTCGTGTGCCGGATCTGGCAGCAGAAGGAAAAGCTGTTGGCTGACTACGAAGCTGGCCAGTCGAACGGCTGCCGTAAGCGCGGGCGGGAAGGAAAAGCCCCTGCTGTCGACCGGGCTCTCTTTACGTGGCTCAAGGAGAAGAGGGCGCAGGGGGCGATGCTGGCTGGCCCCGCAGTCAAGGAAAAAGCCCGTCAGCTCGCCGCTTCCCTTGGACTGAATGATTTTAAGGCAAGCGACGGTTGGTTTACCAGATGGAAGAAACGCTTCAATGTTGCTTGCGAAAAAGAGCAGGGTGGAAAACAGTCAGCGGACAAACCCACCGCTGAGCAGTGGCAGTGCGAAAAACTTCCGCGTCTCCTTGAAAAGTTTTCTCTGGCTGACATCTACAATGCTGATGAAACAGGGCTTTATCTGAAAGGGCTCTGTGGCAGAGGACTTGGAGAAAAAAAGGAAAAGCAAGAAGGAGGGAACGCTTCAAAGGACAGGGTAACAGTGCTCGTCTGTGCCAACATGGATGGGAGTGACAAACGCCCGCTGGTCATGATCGGGACGTCAAAACGACCCCGATGCTTTCCGGTGGATTTCAGGAAACTTCCCCTCAATTATGTCAGTTCAGCAAATGCCTGGATGACAGGTGAGATTTTCATCAAGTGGTTGAAAAAGTGGGATCGTCAGCTTTGCTGGCAGAGCCGTCAGATATGCCTCTTCCTGGCTAACTGCTCCGTACATCCGCAAGGAGTGGTTCTCACTAACATTCAGCTCGAATTCTTACCCCCTAACGCTACGTCTTCGATGCAGCCTATGGCTCAAGGTGTCATTGAGAACATGAAGGGACATTACCGATCAAAAATCGCAAGCCGGATTAATGTTGCTCTTGATGTGGACCCCAGCGCCGATGTTCAGACAGTCCTGAAAACTGTGAACTTGCTAGATTGCGTTCATCTTGTTGCTGAGGCCTGGCAAGATGTAAAGCCGACAACAATTTCCAACTGTTTCCGGAAAGGCAAATTTGTTGTGGCAGAGGAAGGTGGGCGAGACGAGGATATTGCAGAGTTTGACGACCCCCTGAACGATGTTCCACTTCCAGGCAACATGGAAAAAGAGGACTTAGTAACTGCTGTGGCTGTGGACGAAGATTTGCTGACGTTCGGAGAGCTAACCCACGAGGAATTACTGCGCACTGCAGCTGCTGCAAGGCCGGAGAAACGCGCTTGTGTGGATGAAACGTATCATAATGCAGAGGATACTCAGGAGAGCGAGGATGATTTTGATGAAGTTCCATCCCCGACAAACTCCGAGCTGTTGAAGGCTTTGAACACACTTCGGCACTTTTCGCAGCTAGAGGGACTTGGGGACAGGGTCTACAGGTCGCTTTGGGACATTGAATCCCACCTTCAGAACAAAATTGTGACTGAGAAGAAGCAGAGCAAATTAACAGAGTTCTTTCACCCCAAATGAGTGAGTTTCTCCATGCTTAGTGTACAGATTGATACTCACTGTAGAAATAAAATACACTGATGTGGAGCAGTACTTTAATTTAGGTTATTGCCGTATTATTAGCTTAGCAGATGCCCTTATCCAGGGTGATCTACAGTGTGTACAAAGTATTACAGTAAGTGCCGGTACAAAAAATGTTTACAAGAGGTTTTGTTTGTTGTCATGGTTGAGGTTTGATTGTTCTTAAAACATAAAAAAACATAAAAGTTGATACTTTTATAACTGTTACTCAGTGAATGCTGCTTTCTGGGCGTAGGCTACAAATGCGGAACAGAGCACGTGTTTAAAATGTACAGTATGTGCACTAATGCAATACTGTAGCCATAATAGTAAACAGACCCTGTACTGTCACAACTCTAGATCGTTGCACTGTCGCTGCTTGACAGATCAGAAAAAGCAGGCTGCCTTTGGTCAGATGACACTCCCCAGAACAGCAACAGCCTCTTAGGAGCAACATAGCAAAAGGGTACCGATACGCTGCTACTAATGAGTGTCTACTGTCAGTCTAGCTCTACTGCTCAGAAGGCAGCCATCTCGGATGAGAGTGGTTCGCAGTGGCCATCTTTGATGAGAGCAGCCTGAGTAAGACAGGTCTTGGATGAGGGCAGACCAACTAGTGCTTCAAGGGGCATCCATCTTGGATGAAGGCAGATGCCCTAAGGGCTGAAGGAGTGGCCATCTTGGATGAGGGCAGACCGCCTAAGGCCTAGAGGGGCAGCCATCTTGGATAAGGGCATTCGACCATCTTTGATGAGGGCAGCCTGATTAAGGCTTCAAGAGGCTGCCATATTGGATGAGGGCCTCCACGTCCCCATCCTGTGACTGTGCCTCCAGCTTTGCCCGGCTCAGGCTGCCCAGGTGCCTGCAGGCTGTCAGGGAGGCCGGGCGGGCAGCTTGAGGCCTGTGCCCAGGTGTCAGGGAACCGAGTTGGAGCCTAAGCCGCAAGTGGATGCTGATCCTGGTGGGGGGCGGCCCAACAGAGCACATGCAGCTGCAGGCCAGAATGTGGGACCGGAGCAGGGCCCAGCAGTGTTGCCTGATTTTAGGAGATTAATAATATTGTTTAGATAACATGGATTATAGGCTCATCAATTAATCTGGTCAGAAGATAATAAGGTTCTTGTCCCAGAATCAGGCTACACAGAGTTTGCAAGGACCCTCAGGATGTATGACAAGGACACTCACACTGAGAACAAAATGTAGCCTTAAAGACTGTTATTGAGACAAATGGAATAGTAATCAAACAATCGATCAATTACAAAATCATAATATTGTTCTAGCAGTACACATGGTTTTATATATGATAAAGGTTTCTCAATTAACACACTCACACCCTTCCTTGATAACCTGGTGATAAGAGACAAAGGACCAGCCTCGTCTCTGGCATGCCAAGAGAGTCCGATGGTTCAGGTTTCTTAAATCTTGAGTGGGAGGTGAAGATCATAGTAGAAACTAGAGCTAAAGCTAAAGACGATAGGAGCTAACTTTGAGTTTACTTAAGAACTAACCAGGACAAGCTAAACAACAACGAACTGACCTGCACTAACACGGTGGACTGTCCTTCTGACAGAGCGTGAGCACTACGTGCCCACCTTCCATGTCCAAACTTAATTTCCTCACCCACAGAAATATCAGGTGCACTTACTCTATAGGCTGGCATCTTCGTGCGTCTCGATGACCATTTAGCTCATTCTCCCCTCTGTTATTTCTGGCCGCACCAGTTATTTCTATGTTCTTTGTGGTGTGCCGGGTAAGTCTGAAAAAGGCCATGAACGTAGGTGGCCCAATCCACACCAACTTGCTTTAACTTGCTCACTTCTCCGTGTTAAAGGTCACACACATACATATACTGTATGCCTTATCTCAGCAGCACCTATCTCGGCTAAAGGTCTCCAACGAGTGTCTGCTAACTTGCTTTAGCTCAACATACAGGACGTGACCCGTAGGTTCCTTGCATTACAGCCAAGAATACGCCAATACAAACTGATAAACCCATTCTAATAAAACAAATGATCAAACCCATAAGAAAAGCTAGATCGGCAAGCAAGCAGGCTAGCCCTACAGGCTACAGCAGGGCCTCTCTGCTCTCTCCCACTCCCCCATTGGCCTAGCTGCAGCCACCTGACACCCCTTGTCTCACACCTCCATTGTCAGCGCCCTGTGTTGTGGCTATACTGTGCCTAGAGCAGCCAGGCCCTGGTGTGCGACCTGGGCGCAAGGCTCTGCTGCAGCCCTGCTAATACAGAACGACAGTGATAGGGCGGGGCAGGGGAGGGTGAAGAGTGGAGCCTTTTATTCTAGTTAATGTTAATTATACTACAGTGGGTTCAGCTCTGGCGGCTACAGTCTCAATTTCAACAGAGTTCTCTCTGTTTGTTCTGGATCTAGAGTCCGCAGGAACACATGAAATAACACATACACTCACAAGAGAATCTATCTTTTAGTAGTTTTATTAAAGTTACCAACCAAGTTATAAGTGTCACAACATATACAATTCCTAAAGATAAGCACCATGTACCAGTTACACCTACAGACATACTCACATCCTCCTAGATGGTGTTAGAGAGTCTGTTGGCCTTCTCATGGATTGATCATCAATATGGGAGTGGTTCCTGCTGGAGTTTCCCATAGAAAGCTCAATTTTCCTGCTCTGGGCACCCCTTCTTATTCTGTGAGTCTGTCTAATCCTACAGCTTAGGGGGGAGGGATAGCTCAGTGGTTTGAGCATTGGCCTCCTAAACCCAGGGTAGTGAGTTCAATCCTTAAGGGGGCCACTTAGGGATCTGGGGCAAAATCAGTACTTGGTCCTGCTAGTGAAGGCAGGGGGCTGGACTCAATGACCTTTCAAGGTCCCTTCCAGTTCTGGAAGATAGGATATCTCCATTAATTTATTTTTTATTTATTTTATTTTATTTACATTCTGCACATGTACATGAAAGTGTCACCCCGCTCTTCCTTATTGGTCTGTGGCCTTTAGAAACACAAGGGACCCCGAATTCTAGAGGCTGGGTAGGTTCTCGTTAACATTGACGTACCACCTTTATCTTGTGGTAAAGGCACAGGTTGGAGACAATATTTGTCGTTACAACATTTTATCATTTAAATTTAATCTTCCCGGCTTCACTTCCACAATATTACCAGTTGGTACCTCTTTCCCCATAATCTTTCGGGTTAGTTCTCGGTCATTGATTTACATCATCATTTCTTGTCTCAAAGGCCTAAAATAGCTGAGCTAAAGTCTTGCAGGCCTCAGCCTGCAGGTTCTTGTGTTTCAGCTCGTCTTACTCATGTCTAAGGCCTAGTCTTCACTTACCGGCTGGTCCGGCGGCACGCCATCGATGTTCTGGGATCGATCCCGGAAGTGCTCACAGTCGGCGCCGGTACTCCAGCTCGCCGAGAGGAGTACGCGGCGTCGACGGGGTTAGACTTCCGGCCGCGTCTGGACCGCGGTAAGTTCGGACTAAGGTACTTCGAATTCAGCTACGTTATTAACGTAGCTGAATTTGCGTACCTTAGTCCGAAGTCCGGACTAAGTGGGGACCAGGCCTAATATTTGGTTCCTCTAAATACTGATCAATCTTATACTTTTATACTCCTACAAATTAACTCTGGTTAACATTCACTGACTATATGTGGTATAACATATTGCTTAATCAGAACATCACACATTAAATGGATAATAACCTACAGTCATTGGCTACAAGGGGCTGCATTGCAGGAGGAGCCAGGGGCAGGGGAGGTGGAAGAGGACAGAGGAGGGGGCGCAGTGAATGCCGTGCTTAGGTGCCACGGGACTGGGCGAGAAAGCTACACCAGGATCATTGCTCTGCTCAACTCACAGCACTTAGATTCATTTATAGTGAAAACAAGTATACGTTTCTATCACAAAGAACAGAGATGAACGGAATAGCAGGTAGGTGAAAGTATTGGAAACACTTAGTTACATCTAATACAAACTCATAATACGCCTTCTAGAGACTCGACTTACCTAACAAGGGACTGTCTTATCTAATGAAGTTCCATCCAAAGTCTTCGTAGCTTTTTCCAGCCAGAGAAGCTGTGACCCCTTTTCATGAAACAAGCCACGCTCTCAACTTGTCCCCTAGGAGACGGACACCGTGTGTTTCTTTGCCATCTCCTGATATACCAGATTAATGCTTTGATTTTAGTCATAAACAGGACACCCCTCTGCTGTGCAGCCTTCCTGAACATGTTGTGATCTCTTGTCGACTTCACAATCTAGATTAGCTGGTGGCTCCGTCTGCAAATAGACTTACGCTGGAAGACGCACAACACCTGTTTATCATCTTCTGGTGACCTGTCTGAGCTGATATATCTTAAGAACATAGTTTTCAGTATAGATACATAACTTTTTAAATAATAGCCTTACATACATTTTAAGAACATAAGAACGACCAGACTGGGTCAGACCAAAGGTCCATCTAGCCCAGTATCCTGTCTGCCGACAGTGGCCAATGCCAGGTGCCCCAGAGGGAATGAAGAGAACAGGGAATCATCAAGTGATCCAGCCCCTATCGCGCATTCCCAGTTTCTGGGAAATGTTTTGCAATGTTTAGGCTGGGTGACCAGTGGACTATGGGCTGTAAGTAGATACCTGACATCCCCCTTTGGCTTACCTCTTATGTAGATTTCAAACCCAGGGGATCCTTGTAAACCGCTGTGACCTGTGCTGTAAGGTCTCGGGTCTTTTTCTGCAGTAAGCAGCATCAGGCATAAGCTAAGAAGCCGAGAGTCACATCCTCCCATTCCATCTAAACTGCATCAAAGTGATGTCATATCGGGCTGGTCAGGGGGCTCCTGTCTCAATAGCCCCCCCCCATCATTATTTTTGAAAACTCATGGCGATCGGGGGAGGTCCCAGATGACTGGAAAAAGGCTAATGTAGTGCCCATCTTTAAAAAAGGGAAGAAGGAGGATCCGGGGAACTACAGGCCAGTCAGCCTCACCTCAGTCCCTGGAAAAATTATGGAGCAGGTCCTCAAGGAATCAATTATGAAACATTTAGAGGAAAGGAAAGTGATCAGGAACAGTCAGCATGGATTCACGAAGGGGAAGTCGTGCCTGACTAACCTAATTGCCTTCTATGATGAGATAACTGGCTCTGTGGATGAGG
The DNA here is from genome assembly GCF_011386835.1 of Chrysemys picta bellii. NCBI lineage: Eukaryota > Metazoa > Chordata > Testudines > Emydidae > Chrysemys > Chrysemys picta. Next base: position 143,204,782 of record NC_088795.1, on the reverse strand, counting down.
GGAAAGCAGTGGATGTGTTATTTCTTGACTTTAGCAAAGCTTTTGATACTGTCTCCCACAGTATTCTTGCCACCAAGTTAAAGAAGTATGGGCTGGATGAATGGACTGTAAGGTGGATAGAAAGCTGGCTAGATCGTCGGGCTCAACGGGTAGTGATCAATGGCTCCATGTCTAGTTGGCAGCCGGTTTCAAGTGGAGTGCCCCAAGGGTCGGTCCTGGGGCCGGTTTTGTTTAATATCTTTATTAATGATCTGGAGGATGGTGTGGACTGCACTCTCAGCAAGTTTGCAGATGACACTAAACTAGGAGGCGTGGTAGATACACTAGAGGGTAGGGATCGGATACAGAGGGACCTAGACAAATTAGAGGATTGGGCAGAAAAAAACCTGATGAGGTTCAACAAGGACAAGTGCAGAGTCCTGCACTTAGGACGGAAGAATCCCATGCACTGCTACAGACTAGGGACCGAATGGCTAGGTAGCAGTTCTGCTGAAAAGGACCTAGGGGTCACAGTGGACGAGAAGCTGGATATGAGTCAACAGTGTGCTCTTGTTGCCAAGAAGGCTAACGGCATTTTGGGCTGTATAAGTAGGGGCATTGCCAGCAGATCGAGGAACGTGATCGTTCCCCTTTATTCGACATTGGTGAGGCCTCATCTGGAATACTGTGTCCAGTTTTGGGCCCCACACTACAAGAAGGATGTGGAAAAATTGGAAAGAGTCCAGCGGAGGGCAACAAAAATGATTAGGGGTCTGGAGCACATGACTTATGAGGAGAGGCTGAGAGAACTGGGATTGTTTAGTCTCCAGAAGAGAAGAATGAGGGGGGATTTGATAGCAGCCTTCAACTACCTGAAGGGGGGTTCCAAAGAGGATGGAGCTCGGCTGTTCTCAGTGGTGGCAGATGACAGAACAAGGAGCAATGGTCTCAAGTTGCGGTGGGGGAGGTCCAGGTTGGATATCAGGAAAAACTATTTCACTAGGAGGGTGGTGAAACACTGGAATGCGTTACCTAGGGAGGTGGTGGAGTCTCCTTCCTTGGAGGTTTTTAAGGCCCGGCTTGACAAAGCCCTGGCTGGGATGATTTAGCTGGGAATTGGTCCTGCTTTGAGCAGGGGGTTGGACTAGATGACCTCTTGAGGTCCCTTCCAACTCTGATATTCTATGATTCTATGATTCTATGATCACCAGGCGGAGAGCCAGAGCTTAAGATGGTTAAAGAAAACGTCGTTTGGTGGCATTCTGTCTGGCAAGGAATCACTTATCAACCGTTGTGGTTGTAAAATCCCCACTTCTTTATTGTTTTGTTATAGTCCCCACTTCCCTATTGTTCATCTGTCTGGTCTCTGTCTGATTCTTTAATTGTTTTTGTTACATAACTAATTTTGCAAGATTTAAATCAACTAAGGTGGTGGGATGTGATTGGTTAAAATGTTTAGTAGTGGGCTAGGATTGGTGAGAAACACTATTTTGTAGGACTTTATTTTACAATGATTGGTTAAAGCGTAGCTAAGCAGGAATCAAGTTTCCCTATATAAACTGGGGTCCAAAAGGAAGTTCAGTGGAACCAACTCCAGGACACGGCCAGAGATCAGAGCTGCCAGACCTCAACACCTGCCAATCACACCGTGCAGAAACTGGAGTCCCTGGACAACCTGGTCCTGACTGGCCCCCAGGAAACGTTTGTCTGCCTTAGGGGAGTGGGGAGCATTGTCTGCGTATTCTGTCTGATAACTGTTGACACCTAGAGGTTAAGGATATTACTGTGCAAGGCTCTTGCACTGGTTAAAGGCCCCACAAGAAGTTTACGCTTGGAGCCCTAGGAACTGGGAAAGCGTGGGGGTGCCTAGATTCACCAGGTTACGCTTTGAACCCAGAGAAGGGTAAACATGGAGTGCCCTAGAGTGCATAGGTGCCAACTTCTACTGGCACCAGTGGGTGCTCAACCCCTCTCTGCCCCCGTCCCCGCCCTGACTCCACCCCTGGGTTGGAGGGGACCTCAGGAGGCATCTAGTCCAATCCCCCAGCTCAAAGCAGGACCAATCCCCAACTAAATCATCCCAGCCAGGGCTCTGTCAAGCCTGACCTTAAAAACCTCCAAGGAAGGAGATTCCACCACCTCCCTACGTAACCCATTCCAGTGCTTCACCACCCTCCTAGTGAAATAGTGTTTCCTAATATCCAACCTGGACCTCCCGCACTGTAACTTGAGACCATTGCTCCTTGTTCTGTCATCTGCCACCACTGAGAACAGCCGAGCTCCATCCTCTTTGGAACCCCCCTTCAGGTAGTTGAAGGCTGCTATCAAATCCCCCCTCATTCTTCTCTTCTGGAGACTAAACAATCCCAGTTCCCTCAGCCTCTCCTCATAAGTCATGTGCTCCAGACCCCTAATCATTTTTGTTGCCCGCCACTGGACTCTTTCCAATTTTTCCACATCCTTCTTGTAGTGTGGGGCCCAAAACTGGACACAGTACTCCAGATGAGGCCTCACCAATGTCAAATAAAGGGGAACGATCACGTTCCTCGATCTGCTTGCAATGCCCCTACTTATACAGCCCAAAATGCCGTTAGCCTTCTTGGCAACAAGAGCACACTGTTGACTCATATCCAGCTTCTCGTCCACGGTGACCCCTAGGTCCTTTTCTGCAGAACTGCTACCTAGCCATTCGGTCCCTAGTCTGTAGCAGTGCATGGGATTCTTCCGTCCTAAGTGCAGGACTCTGCACTTGTCCTTGTTGAACCTCATCAGGTTTTTTTTGGCCCAATCCTCTAATTTGTCTAGGTCCCTCTGTATCCAATCCCTACTCTCCAGTGTATCTACCACACCTCCCAGTTTAGTGTCATCTGCAAACTTGCTGAGAGTGCAGTCCACACCATCCTCCAGATCATTAATGAAGATATTGAACAAAACCGGCCTCAGGACCGACCCTTGGGGCACTCCGCTTGAAACCGGCTGCCAACTAGACATGGAGCCATTGATCACTACCCGTTGAGCCCGATGATCTAGCCAGCTTTCTATCCACCTTACAGTCCATTCATCCAGCCCATACTTTTTTAACTTGGCGGCAAGAATACTGTGGAAGACCGTATCAAAAGCTTTGCTAAAGTCAAGGAATAACACATCCACTGCTTTCCCCTCATCCACAGAGCCAGTTATCTCATCATAGAAGGCAATTAGGTTAGTCAGGCACGACTTCCCCTTGGTGAATCCATGCTGACTGTTTTTGATCACTTTCCTCTCCTCTAAGTGTTTCATAATTGATTCCTTGAGGACCTGCTCCATGATTTTTCCAGGGACTGAGGTGAGACTGACTGGCCTGTAGTTCCCCGGATCCTCCTTCTTCCCTTTTTTAAAGATGGGCACTACATTAGCCTTTTTCCAGTCATCTGGGACCTCCCTCGATTGCCATGAGTTTTCAAAAATAATGGCCAATGGCTCTGCAATCTCATCCGCCAACTCCTTTAGCACCCTCGGATGCAGCGCATCTGGCCCCATGGACTTGTGCACGTCCAGTTTTTCTAAATAGTCCCGAACCACTTCTTTCTCCACGCAGGGCTGGTCACCTTCTCCCCATATTGTGCTGCCCAGGGCAGCAGTCTGGGAGCTGACCTTGTTCGTGAAGACAGAGGCAAAAAAATCATTGAGTACATTAGCTTTTTCCACATCCTCGGTCACTAGGTTGCCTCCCTCATTCAGTAAGGGGCCCACACTTTCCTTGACTTTCTTCTTGTTGCTAACATACCTGAAGAAACCCTTCTTGTTACTCTTAACATCTCTTGCTAGCTGCAACTCCAAGTGTGATTTGGCCTTCCTGATTTCACTCCTGCATGCTGGAGCAATATTTTTATACTCCTCCCTGGTCATTTGTCCAATCTTCCACTTCTTGTAAGCTTCTTTTTTTGCGTTTAAGATCAGCAAGGATTTCACTGTTTAGCCAAGCTGGTCGCCTGCCATATTTACTATTCTTTCTACACATCGGGATGGTTTGTTCCTGCAACCGCAATAAGAATTCTTTAAAATACAGCCAGCTCTCCTGGACCCCTTTGCCCTTCATGTTATTCTCCCAGGGAATCCTGCCCATCTGTTCCCGGAGGGAGTCAAAGTCTGCTTTTCTGAAGTCCAGGGTCCGTATTCTGCTGCTCTCCTTTCTTCCTTGTGTCAGGATCCTGAACTCGACCATCTCATGGTCACTGCTTCCCAGGTTCCCATCCACTTTTGCTTCCCCTACTAATTCTTTCCGGTTTGTGAGCAGCAGGTCAAGAAAAGCTCTGCCCCTAGTTGGTTCCTCCAGCACTTGCACCAGGAAATTGTCCCCTACACTTTCCAAAGTGATGAACAATGAGGTGGCAAAGTTTGCAGACGGTACAAAATTACTCAAGATAGTTAAGTGCGAACAGTTACAAAGGGATCTCACAAAACTGGGTGACTAAGCAACAAAATGGCAGATGAAATTCAGTGTTGATAAATGCAAAGTAACGCACATTGGAAAATATAATCCCAACTGTACATACAGAATGATGGGGTCTAAATCAGCTGTTACCACGCAAGAAAGAGACCTTGGAGTCTCCTTGGATAGTTCTCTGAGGACATCAGCTCACTGTGTAGCTGCAATCAAAAAAGTGAACAATGTTAGAAAACATTAGGAAAGGGGAAGATAATAAGACTGTCACTATCGTAATGCCACTAGATAAATCCATGGTACGCCCATACCTTGAATAATGTGTGCAGTTCTGGTCACCCCATCTCAAAAAAAGAAATATTAGAACTGGAAAAAGTACATAGAAGGGGAACAAAAATGATTAAGGGTATGGAACGGGTTCCATATGAGGAGAGATTAAAAAGACCAGAAGCGTTCATCTTAGAAAAGAGACGACTACGGGGATATGATAGAGGTGTATAAATCATGACTGGTGTGGAGAGAGTGAATAAGGAAGTGTTATTTACCCCTTCTCAAAACACAAGAAACAGGGGTCACCCAATGAAATGAATAGGCAGCAGGTTTAAAACAAACAAAAGGAAGTATTTCTTCACACAACGCACAGTCTGTCTGTGGAACTTGTTGCCAGGGGATGTTGTGAAGGCCAAAAGTGTAACTCGGTTCAAAAAGGAACTAGGTAAGTCCCTGGAGGACAGGTCCCTCAATGGCTACTAGCCAAGATGGGCAGGGAGACAACCCCATGTTCTGGGTGTCCCTAAACTCAGACTGCCAGAAGCCGGGATGGATCACTCGCCCTGTTCTGTTCATTCCCTCTGGGGCACCTGGCATTGGCCACTGTTGGCAGACAGGATACTGGGCTAGATGGGTCATTGATGTGACCCAGTCTGGCCGCTCTTATGTTCTTAATAAGACCCTTTTCCTGAGGACTAAATTTCATTAAAAATTGAGTCTGTTGAAAATCCCAGAAGTTAGACTGGGCCCAGTGAATGTAGGGATCGGAAGGGCTCAGACCATCCAGCAGGTGGCGCTAGGTCTCCGGAGAATTTTTCGGGAGGGCGACAGAAATGCCAAGAACCCAGTATTCCTTGTGCCTCTCACCCCCACTTTGCACCGGTGTCAGCGACAACACGGGGGGAGTGAACCCCTGGGTCTGTCAGCCCCGGCCTGAAGCACAGCAGCACCCTGGGTCGCTGGGGGCCAAATCTCCGCTGATTTCCGCAGTGTTACGCCGGCAGCGAATCTGGCCCGGGGACTGTTATGCCTGAGCCAGGCTGGCTAACAGGGCCTGCTGGCAAGAAGCCAGGGGATCCCGGTGTGCAACAGCAGCTCACTATCAAAACCCAGCCCAACGAGGCGCACAGACGGCCAGGCCGCGGCTCTGCCCCGGCCAGACAGACACCCTGAGATCCGGGACAGACACCAATGACAGAAACGATGAGTTAAGTAACACACACCCCCCGGCCCCCAGTACGTCACACACCCTTGGATCAGCAGCAGGACAGGAGAACCTGGAGAACTCAGTGCTTGGCTGTGAGACCCTGAGCCCGCACAAGCCTGAGATATCTGTGAGCCTGAACCTGCTGAAGCCGGACGAGTGACCCTTGAGCCAGAGAGCGTCCATTCATCAGAGACGATCACCTTCCGGGCCTGTGATCGCCCCCACGCCATTCAAGCAGGGCTCAGCCAATCCATAGGCAAGGACCCACCCAGGTCGCCCCAAAGTGGTTATATAGGCTCCTAAGAACATAAGAACGGCCAGACTGAAATTAAATGCTATGGTGTTGGGCTGCTGTGGTGTTTTCCCTGCCACAGGGATGTTAAATGTAATTATATTATGGTCACTATTACCAAGCGGTCCGGCTATAGTCACCTCTTGGACCTGATCCTGTGCTCCACTTAGGACTGAATCAAGAATTGTCTCTCCCCTTGTGGGTTCCAGGACTGGCTGCTCCAAGAAGGAGTCATTTAAGATGTCAAGAAACTTTATCTCTGCATCCCATCCTGAGGTGTCATGTACCCAGTCAATATGGGATAGTTGAAATCCCCCATTATTATTGAGTTTTTTAATAGTCTCTCTAATCTCCCTGAGCATTTCACAGTCACTATCACCATCCTGGTCAGGTGGTCACTAATATATCCCTACTGCTATATTCTTATTATTAGAGCATGGAATTACTCTCCATAGAGACTCTGTGGGACAGTTTGGTTCATTTAAGGTTTTTACTTCATTTGATTCTACGCTTTCTTTCACACGTAGTGCCACTCCCCCACCAGCACAACCTGTTCTGTCCTTTCGATATATTTTGTCCCCTGGTATTACTGTGTCCATTGATTATCCTCATTCCACCAGGTTGCTGTGATGCCCGTTATATCAATATCCTCACTTAATACGAGGCACTCTCTAGTTCACCCCTCTTATTATGTAGACTTCTAGCACTGGTTTATAAGCACTTTAAAAACTTGTCACTTTTTAGCTGTCTGCCATGACATGATGTAATTGAATGGGCCTCTTTTTCATTTGACTGTTTCTCATCAGATTCTACCTGTATTTTATCATCTTCCCTCCTCTCCTCCTTACTAGGACATAGAGAATCTCCATTAACAGATCCTCCCCTAAGGGATGTCTCTGTCTGAACCACGTGCTCCTCCGCACCGGTCGGTTTTCTCCCCAGCCCTTAGTTTAAAAACTGCTCTATGACCTTTTTAATGTTAAGTGCCAGCAATCTGGTTCCATTTTGGTTTAGGCGGAGCCCATCCTTCCTGTATAGGCTCCCCCTTTCCCCAAAGTTTCCCCAGTTCCTAATAAATCTAAACCCCTCCTCCCTACACCATCGTCTCACCCACGCACTGAGACCCTGCAGTTCTGCCTGTGGGACTGGCCCTGCGCGTGGAACTGGACGGTGGAAGTCGGCACAGCAACGAAACAGCCCCGTGGCCCGAGCCCTGCGAGCCCAGGTCGGCTGGCCCGGGCCAGCCACAGGTGTCTAGCTGCTGTGTAGACAGACCCAATGCATTCCCAGGCTTGTCAGCCCTTCCTCCAGCCTGCGTCTGCTCCAGCCTCAGCCGGCCAGCCAGCGATTCTGACCCGGGCCCCTCCCCGCGATGTGTGGAGGAAGGCGCAGGAGAGAGCATTGGTGAGGCTGGCCAGGCGACTTCTTATTAGAGCTTCCCATTAAAACCAGAGGGAGCCAGAACTTTTTCACTGAAACGTTTCTCCAGCGAAACATGCCGGTTTTGTCAAAGTCGGAATGTCTCAAAGAAGGTGTGAGGAAAGGAGCAGACCTGACTAGACCGGGGAAGCTGCTAGGAGCAGGAGCAGAGACCCCTGGGAGGGGTGGCCCTGAAGCCTGAGAGAAAAGGAGAGTTCAGAGACTGGTTGCTGTTGGTTGGCTTGCCTGTTTGAAGAGCGCAACCTTCTCAAAGGAGACTGGGTGTGGCAGGGGTGTTTGGAAGCCCTGCCTGGGGGCAGCACTCTAGCGCCATGCTGTGGCATGTGTGTGAGACAGGCCGGCAGTGTTTGCCTGACACACTCCGCCCCGTTAGCAGGGGCTGACCCTCCTGGGGAAGGGACGGGGGGCGCTGCTGACTCACTGACTCTGCCACCCAGATGGAAGGGCAGTGGGTGTGGCTGTCTGGAGAGAGGATCTAGGGTGTGGGCAGAGCAGTGCTGAGTGAGGATCCCCAGGAACAGCCAACTCTGGGCAGGTCTGAGCGAATGTTGTTGCTGTGTTGTTGTTTGAGCCCTATGGCGAGTGTGTCTGTAGAGCAGAGCAAGAAAAGCCAGCACTGGCTCAAAGGGAGAAACGGCCTCTGCTGAGCACCCAGATTTTCCTTTCCGTGCGTTTCCTCCTGTCCGTGTCCAAAGAGAGAGACGGTACCATCTCGCTTTGCAGGAGGAGAGGATGATGTTCTTTGTCTTTTTAAAATTTTCTCCTCTTGTCACCTAGGCTGTCACGGAGCTGCTAATCTGAGGGCGGCGAACCCATCTCCATTCCAATTACGAGCCAGCCCCGTCCGTGGTGAGTGAGCATTACCGGCACAATCCATCAACGGAGTCAGCCCGTGAGAAGAGAGGCCAATGCAATTAACACACCGAGGAAGAGTTTGATCCTGTGCGAGGCTGGGGGGCCGGTGGGGGAGCCTGTCTTCAAGCTCACATCAGGTGATGCTGTTGCTCTGAAGGCTGCGTGCTGGACTATCTGCCAGGTGTGTGACCCTGGGCTGGGGCAGAGGAACGCAGAAGCGATCGCCACAGCAGTGCATGGTGCCTCTTAGCCAGCCGAGGCCCCAGCAGGAGGGACGCAAGGCGGGAAGCTCAAAAAACTGGGCGGCACTTCCCATCAGTAGTGTTTGCTGCTTCCTCAGAGGCCTAGTGCATCCCGGCCAGCCAAAAGCATCAGCTCCGCTGGTATTCATGGGCCCACTGCAGCATCCCAGCGGTGGCCAGGGACCGAACTCCCATCTCGCAGGTGTCCTTCCAGCGCAGGGCTTCGCAGCAGGACGGGTCTGGAGGCTGCGCGGCAGCTCCCAGTGGGGCCAGTGTCACTGAAAAAAATGAAAAATAAGTCACGTGGAAGGGCATTGGCTTCCTGCCGAG
>NC_088795.1:142884663-142895244 GCF_011386835.1 Chrysemys picta bellii | reverse complement strand
TATGAAAACACACATGACACAAGCAGTACATTGATAGAATTACAGAACCGCCCCCTCCCCAAAGAGTAACCCAAATAAATGAACGTACCCCAAAGTAATGGGCAAATCTGGTAACAGGTTGGATGGGGAAGGAGGGGGAGAGGTGAAATGGTTGGATGGGGAAGGAGGGGGAGGGCGTGGAGGTGAGAGGCGGTTGTTTGGGGAAGGAGGGGGAGGAGGGGAGGGGAGACATGGGCATATGGGGGAAGGAAGCGTGAGGGAAGAGGAAGACAGCGCTCTGTCGGCAGCGCCTGGCCATAGGTGCTGGATCTGGGGGGCTGCCACACCCCCTGGCTGGAAGCGGTTTCCATCACATGCAGGGTTACAGTTCGGTTCAGTGGCTTTCAGCTCCCCACTATTCACATTGTTCCAGCCCCCTGTGCCCAGCCTTTTATGGCCCCCTCTCATGGGTGGGGCTCTGGCGAGAGCATAAAGGCATCGTCCCCGTGTGCGGCACGTGGGGTTGGTTGTCGGAGGTTATGCACCGGAGGGGCTGGGCCTGGGGAAGCCTGTGCCCTCTCCCATCCTGGGCTGCCCCCAGCTCCGCCCCAGCCATGGCAGTCCTGCTCTGTGTCCGGGGCCTGCTTGTGTTGTGGGGCCTCCAGCATCACCCAGCTAAAGCACGGTGAGGGGCAGGCTGGGGGCAGTGTGGGGCCAGGCCTGCGTCCTGCTCCTTGCCTTTGGACCACAGCACCCCCCTCCCGACCGTGGCACGCTGGGCAGTCACTCACATCGCCCGCCCCGAAGGCAGGCCCTATCCTACGGGCATCCACGACTGTCCAAATCTGCATCTTTTCCTACGTGTGACCAGCCACAGGTGGGAGTTCTGCTGCCCAAAGAGACAGAACCTACTCACTGCTCCGGCGGTAATATGGGACGAGAGGGGGCACGTGTGGAAGCAAAGGTTAGTGTGTTACACAAGCACTCCTGGTGAGTATGAGCAGCACTGGTACAAGCAGCCAAGTGGGCACATGCCCAGCCATACACAAACTGGGGTGGCTGAACGCCAACATAACCCATCTCTGAGGCTGTTTCCAAGTTTCCAGGCAGGACAAGCAGCCTTGCAGGTTCCACACACTCACCGAGAGCCGAGCCGGTCAGAGCTCAGGGGGAAAGGTTACAAACATGGGAGCTAGAGACAGCCCTGGGGGCTTGGTGACTGATCCATGCAGGACCAAGAGCTGTGTCTGCTGTGACGGCTGCATCCCAGTTCCTGAACCACCTGATTCCCCACCTCACTGAACAGCGAGGAGACGGGTGTCTGGTAGCTGTGGGATGGGTGTAACCCCCAAGGAGATGACCTAAATCTCTGGGGCTCTGTCTGCTGGCAGCTCAGGGGGAGCCAAGGCAAACTCAGAGTCTGACTCTGCCCAGCAATCACTAGGGAGTGACATGCCCTTCCCGGGGAGCTCAGGAGAGGGGAGAAGCCATTTTGAGTCAGTCTGGAGCCAGCCAGGGCAAGGGCAGGACTGGCTGTGGGGGGCTGGGGAGTCCCAGGCCTGCAGGCAGGTTCCCCCTGAGAACTGGCCTCTAGGGACCTGACAGCAGATCCCTCAGCTGGGCTTTTCCCTCTCCACTGATGACTCCCAGTTTGTAGAGTTTTGCTGGGAAATTTCCCCAGCCAGGCTGAGTTCGCCCTCCAGCCCCCTAGGGAGACCAGTCCCCACATGGCTGCTAGTCCAGGGCTGCTGCCTGCTGGGAATGTGTCTGGACGCTGGGCTAGGAGACGACAGTTTGGATGTTAGTGTAGTTGTGTAACCTGCACCTTGAGCCCGGCACCCCTTTGTGGTGAGGGGAAATCCTGGGACCAGAAGCAGCCTGACTCCTGCCTGAGGAGGATCCCGGCCAGCAGAGCTCAGCCCCTCTGCAGTGACCGAGGGGTCCAGAATCAGCTCTGAATGTGAGGATCATTCATGGAGTTTGTTAGTCAGGGGATTCATTTTGGGGACCCCCTACTCCCTGAACTGTGTCCTCGAGCCAGGGAGTGAGGGTTTGGGGATTTTATAACCTGCTACCTTTTAAACCTGTGGAGGGACTTACCACCTCCTCCCACTTGTGAGTCCTTTGGGCTGTACTGAGCCCAGTCAGCCACACTGCTAAACCACTGCAGAGAAGAGATTGTGGTCATCGGTGTTCAAGGGCCCCAACAAAGTACGGTACCGATGGGACACTGATCTTACATTTGCTACCTCAAGTCACGTGACTGGGGAAAGTCACAGGTATTACACTGCTCTACAGCCAAAATGCTTCTGAAATAAATGTAGTCAAACTTTACTAATTCTGGGTCACTGAAAATGAAAATTATGCTTAAAATTGTTGATTGGTTCTAGTTTTCAAGATATGCTATTGGGTCAGTATATACGACCCTTGACTTGGGAATGGCGGAGGATAAGTGAGTTATAAAGAGAAGGGATCTCAATTTAAACCAGAAATGACTAAAATACATCTTTGACTAGATCTATGAATAAATCTATGACTGGGTTTGGACAGTACTTGCTTTTTAGGCAAAACAATGAATGATGCAATCTGAAGCTGGTATTGCGTCATACATGATATGAATTGCATCATGTTATTCCTAGAAGTCCTGGATGATGCAATCATAACGAAGCTTACATCACTTTGCTGAACAAATTGCCCTATATCTGCTCTAGAAATCATACAGTGCATGCTCTCTTATTTGTCAGTGTTTCATTTTGCAAAGGGACACATTTCTGTTTAGCCAAAGTGAGCAGAGATGCCTCGTACTTGTGTGAACAGTGCAGATAACTTCTGCTATGTTTGTGGTGAAGTGACTTTTGCATCACAAAAGTGCAGTATGATCACTATGGTTAAGAAAGCCTATCACCTTTATTTTGGATGCAGAATTGGAGATCAGGACAAGAGATGGGCCCCACACATACGCTGCAACACTTGTGCAACAAATCTTCGCCAGTGGTTGAACAGGAAAAGGAAATCTATGCCTTTTGCAGTGCCAATGATTTGGAGAGAGCCAACAGATCATACCAGCAATTGTTACTTCTACATGGTGCCTCCAGTTGGGAAAGGTGTGTCAAAGAAGAAAAAGTGGACTGTGCATTATCCAAACATTCCATCAGCTATACGCCCAGTACCCCACGGAGAAGGACTGCCGGTTCCTGATGCACCAGAATCACTCTCACTTGAGTCAGACGAGGAAGAGGATGAAACTTCTGGTCCTGAACCATCAATGTCACAGGACCCACATTTTCTTCCATCCTCCTCCTCTGAACCACACCTCATAACACAAGGTGAACTGAATGACCTTGTCAGGGATTTGGAACTACCCAAGAGTAAGACAGAGCTGTTGGGCTCCAGACTACAGCAGTGGAATCTCCTGGCAGGTGATGTCAGGGTTTCCATGTTCCGTGACCGTCAAAAAGATCTTGTCTCATTCTTCTTCATGGAAGGTGATCTTGTAGCCTGCAACAACATCGATGGTGTGATGGCAGCCCTCAACATCGTTCACGATCCAGATGAGTGGAGACTGTTCATTGATTCATCGAAGACGAGTCTTAAAGCTGTTTTACTGCATAATGGCAATGTTTTGCCATCAATTCCAGTTGGTCATGCAGTCCATATGAAGGAAACCTATGACAACATGAAACAACTTTTGAGGTGCATAAACTATGACCAACATCAGTGGCAGCTTTGTGGCGATTTGAAGGTTGTTGCTCTCTTGCTCGGTCTGCAGACTGGATACACAAAGTACTGCTGTTTTCTCTGCGAATGGGATAGTCATGCAAGAGATTCTCACTACATCAAGAAAGATTGGCCACTCTGACAGTCATTGGAGCCTGGGAGGATTCACCAATTGTTGAATCAAGGAAGATTTTGTTACCACCCTTACACATCAAGCTGAGTCTGATGAAGAACTTTGTCAAGGCCATTGACAAAACACCAGCAGCTTTCAAGTACCTCCATGGAAAATTTCCAAGGTTAAGTGAAACTAAGATAAAGGAAGGTGTCTTTGTTGGTCCTCAGATTCGTGAACTTCTTCGAGATGATGCATTTGACCATGCATTTGACCACCATGAATGGCTATTAGCCAGGACGGGTAAGGAATGGTGTCCCTAGCCTCTGTCTGTCAGAGGATGGAGATGGATGGCAGGAGAGAGATCACTTGATCATTGCCTGTTAGGTTCACTCCCTCTGGGGCACCTGGCATTGGCCACTGTCGGTAGACAAGATACTGGGCTAGATGGACCTTTGGTCTGACCCGGTACGGCCTTTCTTATGTTCTTATGTTATGTTCACTGCGTGGCAAGGAAAAGACGGCATGGAAAGCCTTCCAGTTAGTGGCAATAAATTTTCTCTGAAACAACAAGGCAGACAACTACAGGTTGTTGGTGGAAAACCTTCTCAAGGCATACAAAAGCCTTGGTTGCAACATGTCACTAAAGATACATTTTTTGCACTCTCATCTAGATTTTTTCCCACCGAACTGCGGAGCCGTGAGCGATGAGCACGGTGAGCGATTTCACCAGGAGATTGCAACAATGGAGAAACGCTATCAGGGCAAATGGAGCCCATCAATGCTTGCAGACTATTGCTGGACAGTGACAAGAGATGCTCCATTTAATGAATACAAGAGACAAGCCAAGAAGCGCCGAGTAGACACTGAATAGGACTAAACTATGTACATAATAGTTTTTTGCCTTTTTTTAGTAATAAATTTTATTTATATAACCCTTTTGCTGATTTTTAAAGGGTTACATAAACAGGACAGGTGAAATGTTATCATGTAAAGCAACCATAAACACATGAAAAGACCTAGGTTTACAATTTATGATTAAAACTCTACTATCTACACAATATACATCGACATAAAATGTAAAAATTTAAATATCTTAGAAACAGTAGCCAATCAGTTGTTTTAATTGTCATATTTGAATTCAGCACATCAAAATACATAATAAACAGCACATTTTATCTCTGAAGCAGACGACTTCCCAAAAATTGTAGACCAGTGTTATCAGCGTGGGCACCAGTGACCCTAAGAGTAGTGTTTTACCCTGTTATGGATATTTGTCTGCTGTTTAATATAATTATTGTGTTGACTACATTGTATGTGTTTGTGTTATTTCTTGGGAGTCTCCAACGATCTGGCAAGTAAGTGGGGGTTACCCTGTGGTTAGAATTTTCCTCCCAAGCTGCCCTGGTGACCCTGCCAGGAAGGAGTGAGGGGGGTGGAGGCACCGCTAAATACATTCATAGGGAAACTAAAGAAGACACACCCTGCTGAGTGGGTGGCGGGATCCAGAAGAACCCAGGCCTGTCCATCAAAACCTGTAAGCCAACTGGCAATGAAGAAGATAACCGGGTGGAGAGGGGGCGCTACATGGGAAGTGCTGCTGGCCAGATGGATCTTTGGACTGGTGTTTGCTGAGGAGATTCTGAGGTGCTGGGCAGGGATGGAGACGCCGCCATTCTCCTCAGGCCGTGGAGAGTCCAGAGGTCACACACATATATTCTGTCTCCACCTCCCCCAGCCCATTGCATCTCTGTGCCCTGCTGCAGCATCGCCACTGGTCCAGCACGGCCTGACTCCTGGCAGCGGCTTCCCCCTCACCTGCCAGGTGGGTGGTGTCAGGGGCGGGCTGGCCCTTTTAGGGGATTTGGGCTCAGCCCCATCAGTGTACAGTTATCACCCGCCCCCCCCAGGTGATGGGTTTGGGACACTGGCTGGATCAGACACACGTGATGGTAGGTGCAGGGCTGCTTGTAAAATGGAGCCTGCTGTATCACAGAGGGGAGACAAGGGGCACAGAAAGACATAGGGGGCTGGTGGGTGAGGCCTAGAGTCTTGCAAGGGGCTGGTAGAGCTCCCGCCCTTAGAGAGAGCTGGTGCCTGGTGCCCTGATAGAAGGGTAAAGGGCAGAAAGAGACCTGTGGAGGATCCAGAGGGGATCCAGGGAGCACCTTCCCCCACCCCAGCTAGAGGGAAAGGCCTGGCTGGAGCTACCTGAGTGAGGGCCAGGAGCCAACCCTTAAGACCTAGTCGTCAGTGCAGAAGAGGGACGTTAACTCATAGAATCATAGAAAAATTGAGTCAGAAGGGGCCACAAGAATCATCTAGTCTAATCCCTGCCAAGATGCCAGGTTTGCTGTGTATAAACCATCCCAGATAGTCGGCTAACCTTTGAAACCCTCCAGTGAAGGAGCTTCCACGACCCCCCTAGGCATCTGTTCCATTGTCCTACTGTTCTGACAGTGAGGAAGTTTGTCCTGAGATTTAATCTCAATCTGCTGTGCTGTAGTTTGACCCCATCACCTCTCGTCCTGCCGTCAGTAGCAAAAGAGAACAACTTTTCTCCATCTTTTTATGTCAATCTTTCAAGTGTTTGAAGACCGCTGTCATGTCCCCCGTTAGCCTCCTCTTCTGCAAACCAAAATACCCAGTTCCTTCAGGTTTTGCTCAGACACCTTGCATGGCATTCCATCCCTCTGATCATCTGTGTCCACCTCTGGATACTCTCCAGTTTCTCTCCATCCTTTCTATACATTAGTGACCAAAATTGGACACAATACTCCAGCTGAGGCCTACCCAGTGCCGAATAGAGCGGTACTGTCACCTCCTGTGACGTGCAAGCTATACCTCTGTTAATGCAACCTAAATTGCATTTGCTTTTTCTGCAACAGCATCACATTGCTGACTCATGTTGAGGGTGGGATCCACCACAACTCCCAGATCCTTCTCGGCAGTGCTGCTGCCAAACCAGTTTCCCCCCGTTCTGTATTTGTGTGTTTGGCTGTTCTTCCCTATGTGTAGCACCTTACATTTGTCTTTCTTGAATTTCAGGTTGTTGTCTATAGCCCAGTTCTCCAATTTAGCAAGATCGCTCTGAATTTTAGTTTTATCCTCCAAAGTGTTGCAACCCTTCCCTCCTAGCCTTGTGTCATCTGCAAACTTGATCAGTTTGCTCTCCATACCGACACCCAGTGTACGGGGAGATTTTGGCAAACCAGTAAAGTGCCTGAAACCACTATGGCTTATTGCTAAAAGCAACCCAATCAGCAGGGGAGGGGGTTTGGGGGCCACAGAAAGGGCAGCTTGACCCCACGTCCTTCCTGATAAGAATAGTGTTGAAGTTGCTGATATGTGCTCTAGACAGTATTTGGTCCTGCCATGCGGGCACGGGACTGGACTCGATGACCTCTCGAGGTCCCTTCCAGTCCTAGAATCTATGAATCTATATGCATTTTAGAGGAGCAGGAATGTGTCTGACAGGGTCTCAAGGCTGCAAACTCTGGGGAAAACCCACACCTGGTTAATCAATAATCAGAAGGAGAGACCAGTCCCAAAGAGTCCCACTACCTCAAACTTTCCCGCTTATTTATAATACAATGACATGTCCCTTAAAGAAAACTTGTTAAGCAAGCAGTTTGAATGGTCCAGCAAGAGGTTTCCTTTACTCACTGTGAGAAGCACCTTAAGTTGCAGCTGGTCCCTTTGAAATGAATGAGGCTGCCTGTGGGGGAAGGTATAACCCAGTGTGGATTAGCATGGCAGAACCCAGCCCTACTACATCAGGAGCTTTTTGTAAGCTAACTTCAATCCTCAGCCAAAGTGAGAAACAACATTTTCAGAGGAGGAAAGGGGGATTTCCTGTTAAAACCAAGTTCTGCCCCAGCCTAGCGTTAACCTCAAGAGAACATGTATTCGGGCTCTCTTTGTACTTGTTAGAGGAAAGGGCAGAAAGGGAAAGAAATATATGTGGGATAAGGCAAGAGATCCCTATGCTTCCTGTTTCCTTAGATTCGAGCCTCCATATCCAGCATCTGTCATCTGGTAGGGTTGATCTTCCCATAAAGGGTCCCTCCGACGGTGAATAACAAGGAATCAGTCGTGATAAGGTGAAAGACAAATGAAGTGTATTGCGGGATTGGTGCACAATGAATGGGGCAAAGAAGAGGAGGGAGTAAACAGTAAAATTATGTAAGCCAGTGATTTTCCCCAAATAAACCCTATAAACAGATAAGTAAACCCCTTAATAGAAACCTCCTTCTATAGATCAAGTATTGATTGTTGCCTGGGACCTCAATCCTCCGGCTAGTTGAAAGCCATTGGAGAGGAGCTCCAGGGAGTCCCTTGATGTTCCTCCGGGTCTGTAGAAGAGCAGATGGTCTATCGGGGGACAGCAGCTGAAGGTGGATGATGGTAAGTGGGATATGGCTGTCTGTCCTTCTCTTCTCCTTGCAGGTGATGACAAAGTAGAAGCAGAGCTGTGGAAGGAAAACCCGAGCCCCCTCTACCACTAGGATGGGGAGGTGAGTGCAAGTCAGACCCTCACTGTCACTCAGATGGACAGCAACTGAGCAGTGCTCGGGGCAGATTTATATAATCTGGCCCGGGAAACCCCGTAGAAGGAGCAGAAAACGAAACCCCCTTCTGGGAAACCCTGTGGAAAAGGCGGTAAAAACCAGGTCTATCTAGAAGTTGTTTCCCACTTCTGATGAGAAATAAAAGGTGGGAAAACTGTGATCAGCTGGATGACATGGGCACAAACTCCATTTTGCAAATCAATATGGGATCCTGAAATTATACCAAACATACAAAAGGGACATTACCTAACAATCCCCTCCTTGTAGGAGTTATAGCGATAAGCATAACTACTACAAACATATAAAACAGATACTGAAACTAACAATCCCAAGGCATTAATATCAAATGGTACCCTGGGTGTCCTCTTACCGTTTCCTTTTTTATACATACAGAAGCCAATAATTAACATAATCAGATAGAGTCACAATCAGTTGTAACAAGTATTTTATTCTATTTACTGATTGTAAAAGACAAAAGAAAACACTTTGTGACTGCATGAAGCTCAGAGATAGCCTATGTGAAGAACACCCCACCCCTTAACTTTTCCCCCTTTATCTGTCCGCTTGATGATTTCATATAAAATGCTATTTGTGTCCTCGGCCTCTGTCACTTTCTCCACCAATTCTGCCCCTAGAGCTAAATGTTCCTGGGTTAAACAGAGGCACTGCAACGCATATCCCAACATGATGCTGATATTTAACACACTCTCCAGACACAAACTACTGCTAATTTCTTTAATTTTACAGTTTACATCTAAAGACCAGTACACGCAGTCGTGATGCCTCTGACCGGGGACATCTATGGTGCACTCAGGACAATCTTCATTTTGTTTCTCTCTCAGGCAGTCCTTGATGATTCTGTGCACAGCCGCTCGCACAATTGCATGCATCACGGTTTTACGGTTATGAACTCGTACAGGCTTAATACCGAATTGCCCCCTCAAGGTTAGATAGTACAGGCCTATAGAATAAGCATCCGCCGCTGTTTCGGCATTCTGTTGAGCTTCTGTTTCTGGGTCTGGGCTAAAACAGATCAGGCCCAATCCTCTGGACCCTTCGGAGCTCTCGGTGTCCAGAACCGCCAAGTCCTCTGAAGAACCATCGCTCAGCTGCTCAAAAATTTACAGGAAGAAATATGTGTAAAGTGTCTCTGTACTTTTTCATAACATGCTTTTAAAACTTTTACATGGTGTGTCAAGAGACCCCTTCCGCATGCAGCTTTTAAAAACAACAAACAACAACAAATGCAATATGTCTCTGTGCAGGCTTGATCCAAAAGGCTCTAGCCAACCGAGCACCGGTGACTGGGTCCCTGCCAAACCATCCCTTGAACGTTCTTATATACAACGTACCTGTGCCTCATCTCCGTACAGCCCTTTATTTGATTCGTTTGGGTTCTCCCGGCCGGGGTCCGGAGTCTCAAAGAAATCTTTGCCCAGCGGTCTGGCCTCGTATTTCTCCACCACGTCATTCTTGTGGGTACAGGCATTGTTCACTATCCCTGTCTCCCCGCTCCCGTGACCTGTCTCAAACACTCTTCAGGTCCCATAGATACGTCTCTTCAGAGAGGCTTGACTGCCAGTGTTGGCCAGGGCTTTCGAGGTGCAGCCATCTTTAATCATCAGACCTGTTTAAATAGAAGCTCCTCCTTATCTTATCTTATCTTATCTCTGATCCACTGGCTCACAAAGGCTGTTTTTGCTAATGGGCTTTGCTGAAGAAGCACGCTGCTTCAAATTGTCCTAACTAAAAAATGACCAATGTTAGTCTAAAACATAGGGGAAAACTTTTTTATCACTATAAATTACTTTCATAAACAGGTTCTCTGTGTTTTTAACCCTGGGATGTTTCTGCATGCACACTTCTTATTGAAATGCATATGCAAAAGTGCTAAATGAAGGAATGTGTCTTCAGATAGGCTTCTCTTTTAAAGTGTTTATTCCTTTACAAGACTTAATATAACTTTCACCTTTATTTGTTAAAAAGTGGGGAAGAAGCAGCCTTCTTATCTCTGATCCACCGACTCTCAGATGCTGTTTTTGCTAACAGGGGCTTTGCTGAAAAAGCACGTGTCACAGACTGTGCAGGAGACAGGGCCCTGCACGCCCCACTTCCTGCGATTCACCGTGACTCTCAGCCAATCAATAAAACAGAAGGTTTATTAGACTACAGGAAAACAGTCCAAAACAGAGCTTGTAGGTA